>NC_143046.1:92905000-93115000 GCF_057628025.1 Oncorhynchus mykiss
TCCCTTTCACTGTCCTCCTCCCTCTCCCCCTCTGTCCTTCCCTTTCACTGTCCTCCTCCCTCTCCCCCTCTGTCCTTCCCTTTCACTGTCCTCCTCCCTCTCCCCATCTGTCCTTCCCTTTCACTGTCCTCCTCCCTCTCCCCCTCTGTCCTTCCCTTTCACTGTCCTCCTCCCTCTCCCCATCTGTCCTTCATTTTCACTGTCCTCCTCCCTCTCCCCCTCTGTCCTTCCCTTTCACTGTCCTCCTCCCTCTCCCCATCTGTCCTTCCCTTTCACTGTCCTCCTCCCTCTCCCCCTCTGTCATTCCCTTTCACTGTCCTCCTCCCTCTCCCCCTCTGTCCTTCCCTTTCACTGTCCTCCCTCTCCCCCTCTGTCCTTCCCTTTCACTGTCCCCCTCCCTCTCCCCCTCTGTCCTTCCCTTTCGCTGTCCTTCTCCCTCTCCCCCTCAGTCCTTCCCTTTCACTGTCCTCCCTCTCCCCCTCTGTCCTTCCCTTTCACTGTCCTCCTCCCTCTCCCCCTCTGTCCTTCCCTTTCACTGTCCTCCTCCCTCTCCCCCTCTGTCCTTCCCTTTCACTGTCCTCCTCCCTCTCCCCATCTGTCCTTCCCTTTCACTGTCCTCCTCCCTCTCCCCCTCTGTCCTTCCCTTTCACTGTCCTCCTCCGTCTCCCCCTCTGTCCTTCCCTTTCACTGTCCTCCTCCCTCTCCCCCATCTGTCCTTCCCTTTCACTGTCCTCCTCCCTCTCCCCCTCTGTCCTTCCCTTTCACTGTCCTCCTCCCTCTCCCCCTCTGTCCTTCCCTTTCACTGTCCTCCTCCCTCTCCCCATCTGTCCTTCCCTTTCACTGTCCTCCTCCCTCTCCCCCTCTGTCCTTCCCTTTCACTGTCCTCCTCCCTCTCCCCATCTGTCCTTCCCTTTCACTGTCCTCCTCCCTCTCCCCCTCTGTCCTTCCCTTTCACTGTCCTCCTCCCTCTCCCCCTCTGTCCTTCCCTTTCACTGTCCTCCTCCCTCTCCCCATCTGTCCTTCCCTTTCACTGTCCTCCTCCCTCTCCCCCTCTGTCCTTCCCTTTCACTGTCCTCCTCCGTCTCCCCCTCTGTCCTTCCCTTTCACTGTCCTCCTCCCTCTCCCCCATCTGTCCTTCCCTTTCACTGTCCTCCTCCCTCTCCCCCTCTGTCCTTCCCTTTCACTGTCCTCCTCCCTCTCCCCCTCTGTCCTTCCCTTTCACTGTCCTCCTCCCTCTCCCCATCTGTCCTTCCCTTTCACTGTCCTCCTCCCTCTCCCCCTCTGTCCTTCCCTTTCACTGTCCTCCTCCCTCTCCCCATCTGTCCTTCCCTTTCACTGTCCTCCTCCCTCTCCCCCTCTGTCCTTCCCTTTCACTGTCCTCCTCCCTCTCCCCCTCTGTCCTTCCCTTTCACTGTCCTCCTCCCTCTCCCCCTCTGTCCTTCCCTTTCACTGTCCTCCTCCCTCTCCCCCTCTGTCCTTCCCTTTCACTGTCATCCTCCCTCTCCCCCTCTGTCCTTCCCTTTCACTGTCCTCCTCCCTCTCCCCCTCTGTCCTTCCCTTTCACTGTCCTCCTCCCTCTCCCCCTCTGTCCTTCCCTTTCACTGTCCTCCTCCCTCTCCCCCTCTGTCCTTCCCTTTCACTGTCCTCCCCCCTCTCCCCGTCTGTCCTTCCCTTTCACTGTCCTCCTCCCTCTCCCCCTCTGTCCTTCCCTTTCACTGTCCTCCTCCCTCTCCCCCTCTGTCCTTCCCTTTCACTGTCCTCCTCCCTCTCCCCCATCTGTCCTTCCCTTTCACTGTCCTCCTCCCTCTCCCCCTCTGTCCTTCCCTTTCACTGTCCTCCTCCCTCTCCCTCTCTGTCCTTCCCTTTCACTGTCCTCCTCCCTCTCCCCCTCTGTCCTTCCCTTTCACTGTCCTCCTCCCTCTCCCCCTCTGTCCTTCCCTTTCACTGTCCTCCTCCCTCTCCCCCTCTGTCCTTCCCTTTCACTGTCCTCCTCCCTCTCCCCATCTGTCCTTCCCTTTCACTGTCCTCCTCCCTCTCCCCCTCTGTCCTTCCCTTTCACTGTCCTCCTCCCTCTCCCCATCTGTCCTTCATTTTCACTGTCCTCCTCCCTCTCCCCCTCTGTCCTTCCCTTTCACTGTCCTCCTCCCTCTCCCCATCTGTCCTTCCCTTTCACTGTCCTCCTCCCTCTCCCCCTCTGTCATTCCCTTTCACTGTCCTCCTCCCTCTCCCCCTCTGTCCTTCCCTTTCACTGTCCTCCTCCCTCTCCCCCTCTGTCCTTCCCTTTCACTGTCCTCCTCCCTCTCCCCCTCTGTCCTTCCCTTTCACTGTCCTCCTCCCTCTCCCCCTCTGTCCTTCCCTTTCACTGTCCTCCTCCCTCTCCCCCTCTGTCCTTCCCTTTCACTGTCCTCCTCCCTCTCCCCCTCTGTCCTTCCCTTTCACTGTCCTCCTCCCTCTCCCCCTCTGTCCTTCCCTTTCACTGTCCTCCCCCCTCTCCCCGTCTGTCCTTCCCTTTCACTGTCCTCCTCCCTCTCCCCCTCTGTCCTTCCCTTTCACTGTCCTCCTCCCTCTCCCCCTCTGTCCTTCCCTTTCACTGTCCTCCTCCCTCTCCCCCATCTGTCCTTCCCTTTCACTGTCCTCCTCCCTCTCCCCCTCTGTCCTTCCCTTTCACTGTCCTCCTCCCTCTCCCCCTCTGTCCTTCCCTTTCACTGTCCTCCTCCCTCTCCCCCTCTGTCCTTCCCTTTCACTGTCCTCCTCCCTCTCCCCCTCTGTCCTTCCCTTTCACTGTCCTCCTCCCTCTCCCCCTCTGTCCTTCCCTTTCACTGTCCTACTCCCTCTCCCCCTCTGTCCTTCCCTTTCACTGTCCTACTCCCTCTCCCCCTCTGTCCTTCGCTTTCACTGTCCTCCTCCCTCTCCCCCTCTGTCCTTCCCTTTCACTGTCCTCCTCCCTCTCCCCCTCTGTCCTTCCCTTTCACTGTCCTCCTCCCTCTCCCCCTCTGTCCTTCCCTTTCACTGTCCTCCTCCCTCTCCCCCTCTGTCCTTCCCTTTCACTGTCCTCCTCCCTCTCCCCCATCTGTCCTTCCCTTTCACTGTCCTCCTCCCTCTCCCCCTCTGTCCTTCCCTTTCACTGTCCTCCTCCCTCTCCCCCTCTGTCCTTCCCTTTCACTGTCCTCCTCCCTCTCCCCCTCTGTCCTTCCCTTTCACTGTCCTCCTCCCTCTCCCCCTCTGTCCTTCCCTTTCACTGTCCTCCTCCCTCTCCCCCTCTGTCCTTCCCTTTCACTGTCCTCCTCCCTCTCCCCCTCTGTTCTTCCCTTTCACTGTCCTCCTCCCTCTCCCCATCTGTCCTTTCCTTTCACTGTCCTCCTCCCTCTCCCCCTCTGTCCTTCCCTTTCACTGTCCTCCTCCCTCTCCCCCTCTGTCCTTCCCTTTCACTGTCCTCCTCCCTCTCCCCCTCTGTCCTTCCCTTTCACTGTCCTCCTCCCTCTCCCTCTCTGTCCTTCCCTTTCACTGTCCTCCTCCCTCTCCCCCTCTGTCCTTCCCTTTCACTGTCCTCCTCCCTCCCCCCCTCTGTCCTTCCCTTTCACTGTCCTCCTCCCTCTCCCCCTCTGTCCTTCCCTTTCACTGTCCTCCTCCCTCTCCCCTCTGTCCTTCCCTTTCACTGTCCTCCTCCCTCTCCCCCTCTGTCCTTCCCTTTCACTGTCCTCATCCCTCTCCCCATCTGTCCTTCCCTTTCACTGTCCTCCTCCCTTTCCCCCTCTGTCCTTCCCTTTCACTGTCCTCCTCCCTCTCCCCATCTGTCCTTCCCTTTCACTGTCCTCCTCCCTTTCCCCCTCTGTCCTTCCCTTTCACTGTCCTCCTCCGTCTCCCCCTCTGTCCTTCCCTTTCACTGTCCTCCTCCCTCTCCCCATCTGTCCTTCCCTTTCACTGTCCTCCTCCGTCTCCCCCTCTGTCCTTCCCTTTCACTGTCCTCCTCCCTCTCCCCATCTGTCCTTTCCTTTCACTGTCCTCCTCCCTCTCCCCCTATGTCCTTCCCTTTCACTGTCCTCCTCCCTCTCCCCCTCTGTCCTTCCCTTTCACTGTCCTCCTCCCTCTCCACCTCTGTCCTTCCCTTTCACTGTCCTCCCTCTCCCCCTCTGTCCTTCCCTTTCACTGTCCTCCTCCCTCTCCCCCATCTGTCCTTCCCTTTCACTGTCCTCCTCCCTCTCCCCCTCTGTCCTTCCCTTTCACTGTCCTCCTCCCTCTCCCCCTCTGTCCTTCCCTTTCACTGTCCTCCTCCTTTTCCCCCTCTGTCCTTCCCTTTCACTGTCCTCCTCCCTCTCCCCATCTGTCCTTCCCTTTCACTGTCCTCCTCCCTCTCCCCCTCTGTCCTTCCCTTTCACTGTCCTCCCTCTCCCCCTCTGTCCTACACCTTTCACTGTCCTCCTCCCTCTCCCCCTCTATCCTTCCCTTTCGCTGTCCTCCTCCCTCTCCCCCTCAGTCCTTCCCTTTCACTGTCCTCCCTCTCCCCCTCTGTCCTTCCCTTTCACTGTCCTCCTCCCTCTCCCCATCTGTCCTTCCCTTTCACTGTCCTCCTCCCTCTCCCCCTCTGTCCTTCCCTTTCACTGTCCTCCTCCCTCTCCCCCTCTGTCCTTCCCTTTCACTGTCCTCCTCCCTCTCCCCCTCTGTCCTTCCCTTTCACTGTCCTCCTCCCTCTCCCCCTCTGTCCTTCCCTTTCACTGTCCTCCTCCCTCTCCCCCTCTGTCCTTCCCTTTCACTGTCCTCCTCCCTCTCCCCCTCTGTTCTTCCCTTTCACTGTCCTCCTCCCTCTCCCCATCTGTCCTTTCCTTTCACTGTCCTCCTCCCTCTCCCCCTCTGTCCTTCCCTTTCACTGTCCTCCTCCCTCTCCCCCTCTGTCCTTCCCTTTCACTGTCCTCCTCCCTCTCCCCCTCTGTCCTTCCCTTTCACTGTCCTCCTCCCTCTCCCTCTCTGTCCTTCCCTTTCACTGTCCTCCTCCCTCTCCCCCTCTGTCCTTCCCTTTCACTGTCCTCCTCCCTCCCCCCCTCTGTCCTTCCCTTTCACTGTCCTCCTCCCTCTCCCCCTCTGTCCTTCCCTTTCACTGTCCTCCTCCCTCTCCCCTCTGTCCTTCCCTTTCACTGTCCTCCTCCCTCTCCCCCTCTGTCCTTCCCTTTCACTGTCCTCATCCCTCTCCCCATCTGTCCTTCCCTTTCACTGTCCTCCTCCCTTTCCCCCTCTGTCCTTCCCTTTCACTGTCCTCCTCCCTCTCCCCATCTGTCCTTCCCTTTCACTGTCCTCCTCCCTTTCCCCCTCTGTCCTTCCCTTTCACTGTCCTCCTCCGTCTCCCCCTCTGTCCTTCCCTTTCACTGTCCTCCTCCCTCTCCCCATCTGTCCTTCCCTTTCACTGTCCTCCTCCGTCTCCCCCTCTGTCCTTCCCTTTCACTGTCCTCCTCCCTCTCCCCATCTGTCCTTTCCTTTCACTGTCCTCCTCCCTCTCCCCCTATGTCCTTCCCTTTCACTGTCCTCCTCCCTCTCCCCCTCTGTCCTTCCCTTTCACTGTCCTCCTCCCTCTCCACCTCTGTCCTTCCCTTTCACTGTCCTCCCTCTCCCCCTCTGTCCTTCCCTTTCACTGTCCTCCTCCCTCTCCCCCATCTGTCCTTCCCTTTCACTGTCCTCCTCCCTCTCCCCCTCTGTCCTTCCCTTTCACTGTCCTCCTCCCTCTCCCCCTCTGTCCTTCCCTTTCACTGTCCTCCTCCTTTTCCCCCTCTGTCCTTCCCTTTCACTGTCCTCCTCCCTCTCCCCATCTGTCCTTCCCTTTCACTGTCCTCCTCCCTCTCCCCCTCTGTCCTTCCCTTTCACTGTCCTCCCTCTCCCCCTCTGTCCTACACCTTTCACTGTCCTCCTCCCTCTCCCCCTCTATCCTTCCCTTTCGCTGTCCTCCTCCCTCTCCCCCTCAGTCCTTCCCTTTCACTGTCCTCCCTCTCCCCCTCTGTCCTTCCCTTTCACTGTCCTCCTCCCTCTCCCCATCTGTCCTTCCCTTTCACTGTCCTCCTCCCTCTCCCCCTCTGTCCTTCCCTTTCACTGTCCTCCTCCCTCTCCCCCATCTGTCCTTCCCTTTCACTGTCCTCCTCCCTCTCCCCATCTGTCCTTCCCTTTCACTGTCCTCCTCCCTCTCCCCCTCTGTCCTTCCCTTTCACTGTCCTACTCCCTCTCCCCCTCTGTCCTTCCCTTTCACTGTCCTCCTCCCTCTCCCCCTCAGTCCTTCCCTTTCACTGTCCTCCCTCTCCCCCTCTGTCCTTCCCTTTCACTGTCCTCCTCCTTCTCCCCCTCTGTCCTTCCCTTTCACTGTCCTCCCTCTCCCCCTATGTCCTCCCTTTCACTGTCCTCCTCCCTCTCCCCCTCTGTCCTTCCCTTTCACTGTCCTCCTCCCTCTCCCCCTCTGTCCTTCCCTTTCACTGTCCTCCCTCTCCCCCTCTGTCCTTCCCTTTCACTGTCCTCCTCCCTCTCCCCCTCTGTCCTTCCCTTTCACTGTCCTCCTCCCTCTCCCCCTCTGTCCTTCCCTTTCACTGTCCTCCCTCTCCCCCTCTGTCCTTCCCTTTCACTGTCCTCCTCCCTCTCCCCCTCTGTCCTTCCCTTTCACTGTCCTCCTACCTCTCCCCCTCTGTCCTTCCCTTTCACTGTCCTCCTCCCTCTCCCCATCTGTCCTTCCCTTTCACTGTCCTCCTCCGTCTCCCCCTCTGTCCTTCCCTTTCACTGTCCTCCTCCCTCTCCCCATCTGTCCTTCCCTTTCACTGTCCTCCTCCATCTCCCCCTCTGTCCTTCCCTTTCACTGTCCTCCTCCCTCTCCCCCTCTGTCCTTCCCTTTCACTGTCCTCCTCCCTCTCCCCCTCTGTCCTTCCCTTTCACTGTCCTCCTCCCTCTCCCCCTCTGTCCTTCCCTTTCACTGTCCTCCTCCCTCTCCCTCTCTGTCCTTCCCTTTCACTGTCCTCCTCCCTCTCCCCCTCTGTCCTTCCCTTTCACTGTCCTCCTCCCTCCCCCCCTCTGTCCTTCCCTTTCACTGTCCTCCTCCCTCTCCCCCTCTGTCCTTCCCTTTCACTGTCCTCCTCCCTCTCCCCTCTGTCCTTCCCTTTCACTGTCCTCCTCCCTCTCCCCCTCTGTCCTTCCCTTTCACTGTCCTCATCCCTCTCCCCATCTGTCCTTCCCTTTCACTGTCCTCCTCCCTTTCCCCCTCTGTCCTTCCCTTTCACTGTCCTCCTCCCTCTCCCCATCTGTCCTTCCCTTTCACTGTCCTCCTCCCTTTCCCCCTCTGTCCTTCCCTTTCACTGTCCTCCTCCGTCTCCCCCTCTGTCCTTCCCTTTCACTGTCCTCCTCCCTCTCCCCATCTGTCCTTCCCTTTCACTGTCCTCCTCCGTCTCCCCCTCTGTCCTTCCCTTTCACTGTCCTCCTCCCTCTCCCCCTCTGTCCTTCCCTTTCACTGTCCTCCTCCCTCTCCCCCTCTGTCCTTCCCTTTCACTGTCCTCCTCCCTCTCCCCCTCTGTCCTTCCCTTTCACTGTCCTCCTCCCTCTCCCTCTCTGTCCTTCCCTTTCACTGTCCTCCTCCCTCTCCCCCTCTGTCCTTCCCTTTCACTGTCCTCCTCCCTCCCCCCCTCTGTCCTTCCCTTTCACTGTCCTCCTCCCTCTCCCCCTCTGTCCTTCCCTTTCACTGTCCTCCTCCCTCTCCCCTCTGTCCTTCCCTTTCACTGTCCTCCTCCCTCTCCCCCTCTGTCCTTCCCTTTCACTGTCCTCATCCCTCTCCCCATCTGTCCTTCCCTTTCACTGTCCTCCTCCCTCTCCCCATCTGTCCTTCCCTTTCACTGTACTTCTCCCTCTCCCCCTTTGTCCTTCCCTTTCACCGTCCTCCTCCCTCTCCCCATCTGAACTTCCCTTTCACTGTCTTCCTCCCTCTCCCCATCTGTCCTTCCCTTTCACTGTTCTCCTCCCTCTCCCCCTCTGTCCTTCCCTTTCACTGTCCTCCTCCCTCTCCCCCTCTGTCCTTCCCTTTCACTGTCCTCCTCCCTCTCCCCCTCTGTCCTTCCCTTTCACTGTCCTCCTCCCTCTCCCCCTAGGTTCTTCCCTTTCACTGTCCTCCTCCCTCTCCCCATCTGTCCTTTCCTTTCACTGTCCTCCTCCCTCTCCCCCTCTGTCCTTCCCTTTCACTGTCCTCCTCCCTCTCCCCCTAGGTTCTTCCCTTTCACTGTCCTCCTCCCTCTCCCCATCTGTCCTTTCCTTTCACTGTCCTCCTCCCTCTCCCCCTCTGTCCTTCCCTTTCACTGTCCTCCTCCCTCTCCCCCTCTGTCCTTCCCTTTCACTGTCCTCCTCCCTCTCCCCCTCTGTCCTTCCCTTTCACTGTCCTCCCTCTCCCCCTCTGTCCTTCCCTTTCACTGTCCTCCTCCCTCTCCCCCATCTGTCCTTCCCTTTCACTGTCCTCCTCCCTCTCCCCCTCTGTCCTTCCCTTTCACTGTCCTCCTCCCTCTCCCCCTCTGTCCTTCCCTTTCACTGTCCTCCTCCTTTTCCCCCTCTGTCCTTCCCTTTCACTGTCCTCCTCCCTCTCCCCATCTGTCCTTCCCTTTCACTGTCCTCCTCCCTCTCCCCCTCTGTCCTTCCCTTTCACTGTCCTCCCTCTCCCCCTCTGTCCTTCCCTTTCACTGTCCTCCCTCTCCCCCTCTGTCCTTCCCTTTCACTGTCCTCCTCCTTCTCCCCCTCTGTCCTTCCCTTTCACTGTCCTCCCTCTCCCCCTATGTCCTTCCCTTTCACTGTCCTCCTCCCTCTCCCCCTCTGTCCTTCCCTTTCACTGTCCTCCTCCCTCTCCCCCTCTGTCCTTCCCTTTCACTGTCCTCCCTCTCCCCCTCTGTCCTTCCCTTTCACTGTCCTCCTCCCTCTCCCCCTCTGTCCTTCCCTTTCACTGTCCTCCTCCCTCTCCCCCTCTGTCCTTCCCTTTCACTGTCCTCCCTCTCCCCCTCTGTCCTTCCCTTTCACTGTCCTCCCTCTCCCCCTCTGTCCTTCCCTTTCACTGTCCTCCTCCCTCTCCCCCTCTGTCCTTCCCTTTCACTGTCCTCCTCCCTCTCCCCCTCTGTCCTTCCCTTTCACTGTCCTCCTACCTCTCCCCCTCTGTCCTTCCCTTTCACTGTCCTCCTCCCTCTCCCCATCTGTCCTTCCCTTTCACTGTCCTCCTCCCTCTCCCCCTCTGTCCTTCCCTTTCACTGTCCTCCTCCCTCTCCCCCTCTGTCCTTCCCTTTCACTGTCCTCCTCCCTCTCCCCCTCTGTCCTTCCCTTTCACTGTCCTCCCTCTCCCCCTCTGTCCTTCCCTTTCACTGTCCTCCCTCTCCCCCTCTGTCCTTCCCTTTCACTGTCCTCCTCCCTCTCCCCCTCTGTCCTTCCCTTTCACTGTCCTCCTCCCTCTCCCCCTCTGTCCTTCCCTTTCACTGTCCTCCTACCTCTCCCCCTCTGTCCTTCCCTTTCACTGTCCTCCTCCCTCTCCCCATCTGTCCTTCCCTTTCACTGTCCTCCTCCGTCTCCCCCTCTGTCCTTCCCTTTCACTGTCCTCCTCCCTCTCCCCATCTGTCCTTCCCTTTCACTGTCCTCCTCCGTCTCCCCCTCTGTCCTTCCCTTTCACTGTCCTCCTCCCTCTCCCCCTCTGTCCTTCCCTTTCACTGTCCTCCTCCCTCTCCCCCTCTGTCCTTCCCTTTCACTGTCCTCCTCCCTCTCCCACTCTGTCCTTCCCTTTCACTGTCCTCCTCCCTCTCCCCCTCTGTCCTTCCCTTTCACTGTCCTCCTCCCTCTCCCCTCTGTCCTTCCCTTTCACTGTCCTCCTCCCTCTCCCCCTCTGTCCTTCCCTTTCACTGTCCTCCTCCCTCTCCCCATCTGTCCTTCCCTTTCACTGTCCTCCTCCCTTTCCCCCTCTGTCCTTCCCTTTCACTGTCCTCCTCCCTCTCCCCATCTGTCCTTCCCTTTCACTGTCCTCCTCCCTTTCCCCCTCTGTCCTTCCCTTTCACTGTCCTCCTCCCTCCCCCCAACTGTCCTTCCCTTTCACTGTCCTCCTCCCTCTCCCCATCTGTCCTTCCCTTTCACTGTCCTCCTCCCTCTCCCCATCTGTCCTTCCCTTTCACTGTACTTCTCCCTCTCCCCCTTTGTCCTTCCCTTTCACCGTCCTCCTCCCTCTCCCCATCTGAACTTCCCTTTCACTGTCTTCCTCCCTCTCCCCATCTGTCCTTCCCTTTCACTGTTCTCCTCCCTCTCCCCCTCTGTCCTTCCCTTTCACTGTCCTCCTCCCTCTCCCCCTCTGTCCTTCCCTTTCACTGTCCTCCTCCCTCTCCCCCTCTGTCCTTCCCTTTCACTGTCCTCCTCCCTCTCCCCCTAGGTTCTTCCCTTTCACTGTCCTCCTCCCTCTCCCCATCTGTCCTTTCCTTTCACTGTCCTCCTCCCTCTCCCCCTCTGTCCTTCCCTTTCACTGTCCTCCTCCCTCTCCCCCTCTGTCCTTCCCTTTCACTGTCCTCCTCCCTCTCCCCCTCTGTCCTTCCCTTTCACTGTCCTCCCTCTCCCCCTCTGTCCTTCCCTTTCACTGTCCTCCTCCCTCTCCCCCATCTGTCCTTCCCTTTCACTGTCCTCCTCCCTCTCCCCCTCTGTCCTTCCCTTTCACTGTCCTCCTCCCTCTCCCCCTCTGTCCTTCCCTTTCACTGTCCTCCTCCTTTTCCCCCTCTGTCCTTCCCTTTCACTGTCCTCCTCCCTCTCCCCATCTGTCCTTCCCTTTCACTGTCCTCCTCCCTCTCCCCCTCTGTCCTTCCCTTTCACTGTCCTCCCTCTCCCCCTCTGTCCTTCCCTTTCACTGTCCCCCTCCCTCTCCCCCTCTGTCCTTCCCTTTCACTGTCCTCCTCCCTCTCCCCCTCAGTCCTTCCCTTTCACTGTCCTCCCTCTCCCCCTCTGTCCTTCCCTTTCACTGTCCTCCTCCCTCTCCCCATCTGTCCTTCCCTTTCACTGTCCTCCTCCCTCTCCCCCTCTGTCCTTCCCTTTCACTGTCCTTCTCCCTCTCCCCCATCTGTCCTTCCCTTTCACTGTCCTCCTCCCTCTCCCCATCTGTCCTTCCCTTTCACTGTCCTCCTCCCTCTCCCCCTCTGTCCTTCCCTTTCACTGTCCTCCTCCCTCTCCCCCTCTGTCCTTCCCTTTCACTGTCCTCCTCCCTCTCCCCCTCAGTCCTTCCCTTTCACTGTCCTCCCTCTCCCCATCTGTCCTTCCCTTTCACTGTCCTCCTCCTTCTCCCCCTCTGTCCTTCCCTTTCACTGTCCTCCCTCTCCCCCTATGTCCTTCCCTTTCACTGTCCTCCTCCCTCTCCCCCTCTGTCCTTCCCTTTCACTGTCCTCCCTCTCCCCCTCTGTCCTTCCCTTTCACTGTCCTCCTCCCTCTCCCCCTCTGTCCTTCCCTTTCACTGTCCTCCTCCCTCTCCCCCTATGTCCTTCCCTTTCACTGTCCTCCTCCCTCTCCCCCTCTGTCCTTCCCTTTCACTGTCCTCCCTCTCCCCCTCTGTCCTTCCCTTTCACTGTCCTCCTCCCTCTCCCCCTCTGTCCTTCCCTTTCACTGTCATCCTACCTCTCCCCCTCTGTCCTTCCCTTTCACTGTCCTCCTCCCTCTCCCCATCTGTCCTTCCCTTTCACTGTCCTCCTCCGTCTCCCCCTCTGTCCTTCCCTTTCACTGTCCTCCTCCCTCTCCCCATCTGTCCTTCCCTTTCACTGTCCTCCTCCGTCTCCCCCTCTGTCCTTCCCTTTCACTGTCCTCCTCCCTCTCCCCCTCTGTCCTTCCCTTTCACTGTCCTCCTCCCTCTCCCCCTCTGTCCTTCCCTTTCACTGTCCTCCTCCCTCTCCCCCTCTGTCCTTCCCTTTCACTGTCCTCCTCCCTCTCCCTCTCTGTCCTTCCCTTTCACTGTCCTCCTCCCTCTCCCCCTCTGTCCTTCCCTTTCACTGTCCTCCTCCCTCTCCCCCTCTGTCCTTCCCTTTCACTGTCCTCCTCCCTCCCCCCCTCTGTCCTTCCCTTTCACTGTCCTCCTCCCTCTCCCCCTCTGTCCTTCCCTTTCACTGTCCTCCTCCCGCTCCCCTCTGTCCTTCCCTTTCACTGTCCTCCTCCCTCTCCCCCTCTGTCCTTCCCTTTCACTGTCCTCCTCCCTCTCCCCATCTGTCCTTCCCTTTCACTGTCCTCCTCCCTTTCCCCCTCTGTCCTTCCCTTTCACTGTCCTCCTCCCTCTCCCCATCTGTCCTTCCCTTTCACTGTCCTCCTCCCTTTCCCCCTCTGTCCTTCCCTTTCACTGTCCTCCTCCCTCCCCCCATCTGTCCTTCCCTTTCACTGTCCTCCTCCCTCTCCCCATCTGTCCTTCCCTTTCACTGTCCTCCTCCCTCTCCCCATCTGTCCTTCCCTTTCACTGTACTTCTCCCTCTCCCCCTTTGTCCTTCCCTTTCACCGTCCTCCTCCCTCTCCCCATCTGAACTTCCCTTTCACTGTCTTCCTCCCTCTCCCCATCTGTCCTTCCCTTTCACTGTTCTCCTCCCTCTCCCCCACTGTCCTTCCCTTTCACTGTCCTCCTCCCTCTCCCCATCTGTCCTTCCCTTTCACTGTCCTCCCCCCTCTCCCCCTCTGTCCTTCCCTTTCACTGTCCTCCTCCCTCTCCCCATCTGTCCTTCCCTTTCACTGTCCTCCTCCCTCTCCCCATCTGTCCTTCCCTTTCACTGTCCTCCTCCCTCTCCCCCTCTGTCCTTCCCTTTCACTGTCCTCCTCCCTCTCCCCCTCTGTCCTTCCCTTTCACTGTCCTCCTCCCTCTCTCCCTCTGTCCTTCCCTTTCACTGTCCTCCTCCCTCTCCCCCATATGTCCTTCCCTTCCACTGTCCTCCTCCCTCTCCCCCTCTGTCCTTCCCTTTCACTGTCCTCCTCCCTCTCCCCATCTGTCCTTCCCTTTCACTGTCCTCCTCCCTCTCCCCCTCTGTCCTTCCCTTTCACTGTCCTCATCCCTCTCCCCATCTGTCCTTCCCTTTCACTGTACTCCTCCCTCTCCCCCTCTGTCCTTCCCTTTCACCGTCCTCCTCCCTCTCCCCATCTGACCTTCCCTTTCACTGTCCTCCTCCCTCTCCCCCACCTGTCCTTCCCTTTCACTGTCCTCCTCCCTCTCCCCCATCTGTCCTTCCCTTTCACTGTCCTCCTCCCTCTCCCCCTCTGTCCTTCCCTTTCACTGTCCTCATCCCTCTCCCCATCTGTCCTTCCCTTTCACTGTACTCCTCCCTCTCCCCCTCTGTCCTTCCCTTTCACCGTCCTCCTCCCTCTCCCCATCTGACCTTCCCTTTCACTGTCCTCCTCCCTCTCCCCCTCTGTCCTTCCCTTTCACTGTCCTCCTCCCTCTCCCTCTCTGTCCTTCCCTTTCACTGTCCTCCTCCGTCTCCCCCTCTGTCCTTCCCTTTCACTGTCCTCCTCCCTCTCCCCATCTGTCCTTCCCTTTCACTGTCCTCCTCCGTCTCCCCCTCTGTCCTTCCCTTTCACTGTCCTCCTCCCTCTCCCCCTCTGTCCTTCCCTTTCACTGTCCTCCTCCCTCTCCCCCTCTGTCCTTCCCTTTCACTGTCCTCCTCCCTCTCCCCCTCTGTCCTTCCCTTTCACTGTCCTCCTCCCTCTCCCTCTCTGTCCTTCCCTTTCACTGTCCTCCTCCCTCTCCCCCTCTGTCCTTCCCTTTCACTGTCCTCCTCCCTCTCCCCCTCTGTCCTTCCCTTTCACTGTCCTCCTCCCTCCCCCCCTCTGTCCTTCCCTTTCACTGTCCTCCTCCCTCTCCCCCTCTGTCCTTCCCTTTCACTGTCCTCCTCCCGCTCCCCTCTGTCCTTCCCTTTCACTGTCCTCCTCCCTCTCCCCCTCTGTCCTTCCCTTTCACTGTCCTCCTCCCTCTCCCCATCTGTCCTTCCCTTTCACTGTCCTCCTCCCTTTCCCCCTCTGTCCTTCCCTTTCACTGTCCTCCTCCCTCTCCCCATCTGTCCTTCCCTTTCACTGTCCTCCTCCCTTTCCCCCTCTGTCCTTCCCTTTCACTGTCCTCCTCCCTCCCCCCATCTGTCCTTCCCTTTCACTGTCCTCCTCCCTCTCCCCATCTGTCCTTCCCTTTCACTGTCCTCCTCCCTCTCCCCATCTGTCCTTCCCTTTCACTGTACTTCTCCCTCTCCCCCTTTGTCCTTCCCTTTCACCGTCCTCCTCCCTCTCCCCATCTGAACTTCCCTTTCACTGTCTTCCTCCCTCTCCCCATCTGTCCTTCCCTTTCACTGTTCTCCTCCCTCTCCCCCACTGTCCTTCCCTTTCACTGTCCTCCTCCCTCTCCCCATCTGTCCTTCCCTTTCACTGTCCTCCCCCCTCTCCCCCTCTGTCCTTCCCTTTCACTGTCCTCCTCCCTCTCCCCATCTGTCCTTCCCTTTCACTGTCCTCCTCCCTCTCCCCATCTGTCCTTCCCTTTCACTGTCCTCCTCCCTCTCCCCCTCTGTCCTTCCCTTTCACTGTCCTCCTCCCTCTCCCCCTCTGTCCTTCCCTTTCACTGTCCTCCTCCCTCTCTCCCTCTGTCCTTCCCTTTCACTGTCCTCCTCCCTCTCCCCCATATGTCCTTCCCTTCCACTGTCCTCCTCCCTCTCCCCCTCTGTCCTTCCCTTTCACTGTCCTCCTCCCTCTCCCCATCTGTCCTTCCCTTTCACTGTCCTCCTCCCTCTCCCCCTCTGTCCTTCCCTTTCACTGTCCTCATCCCTCTCCCCATCTGTCCTTCCCTTTCACTGTACTCCTCCCTCTCCCCCTCTGTCCTTCCCTTTCACCGTCCTCCTCCCTCTCCCCATCTGACCTTCCCTTTCACTGTCCTCCTCCCTCTCCCCCACCTGTCCTTCCCTTTCACTGTCCTCCTCCCTCTCCCCCATCTGTCCTTCCCTTTCACTGTCCTCCTCCCTCTCCCCCTCTGTCCTTCCCTTTCACTGTCCTCATCCCTCTCCCCATCTGTCCTTCCCTTTCACTGTACTCCTCCCTCTCCCCCTCTGTCCTTCCCTTTCACCGTCCTCCTCCCTCTCCCCATCTGACCTTCCCTTTCACTGTCCTCCTCCCTCTCCCCCATCTGTCCTTCCCTTTCACTGTCCTCCTCCCTCTCCCCCTCTGTCCTTCCCTTTCACTGTCCTCCTCCCTCTCCACCTCTGTCCTTCCCTTTCACTGTCCTCCTCCCTCTCCCCATCTGTCCTTCCCTTTCACTGTCCTCCTCCCTCTCCCCATCTGTCCTTCCCTTTCACTGTACTTCTCCCTCTCCCCCTTTGTCCTTCCCTTTCACCGTCCTCCTCCCTCTCCCCATCTGAACTTCCCTTTCACTGTCTTCCTCCCTCTCCCCATCTGTCCTTCCCTTTCACTGTTCTCCTCCCTCTCCCCCACTGTCCTTCCCTTTCACTGTCCTCCTCCCTCTCCCCATCTGTCCTTCCCTTTCACTGTCCTCCCCCCTCTCCCCCTCTGTCCTTCCCTTTCACTGTCCTCCTCCCTCTCCCCATCTGTCCTTCCCTTTCACTGTCCTCCTCCCTCTCCCCATCTGTCCTTCCCTTTCACTGTCCTCCTCCCTCTCCCCCTCTGTCCTTCCCTTTCACTGTCCTCCTCCCTCTCCCCCTCTGTCCTTCCCTTTCACTGTCCTCCTCCCTCTCTCCCTCTGTCCTTCCCTTTCACTGTCCTCCTCCCTCTCCCCCATATGTCCTTCCCTTCCACTGTCCTCCTCCCTCTCCCCCTCTGTCCTTCCCTTTCACTGTCCTCCTCCCTCTCCCCATCTGTCCTTCCCTTTCACTGTCCTCCTCCCTCTCCCCCTCTGTCCTTCCCTTTCACTGTCCTCATCCCTCTCCCCATCTGTCCTTCCCTTTCACTGTACTCCTCCCTCTCCCCCTCTGTCCTTCCCTTTCACCGTCCTCCTCCCTCTCCCCATCTGACCTTCCCTTTCACTGTCCTCCTCCCTCTCCCCCACCTGTCCTTCCCTTTCACTGTCCTCCTCCCTCTCCCCCATCTGTCCTTCCCTTTCACTGTCCTCCTCCCTCTCCCCCTCTGTCCTTCCCTTTCACTGTCCTCATCCCTCTCCCCATCTGTCCTTCCCTTTCACTGTACTCCTCCCTCTCCCCCTCTGTCCTTCCCTTTCACCGTCCTCCTCCCTCTCCCCATCTGACCTTCCCTTTCACTGTCCTCCTCCCTCTCCCCCATCTGTCCTTCCCTTTCACTGTCCTCCTCCCTCTCCCCCTCTGTCCTTCCCTTTCACTGTCCTCCTCCCTCTCCACCTCTGTCCTTCCCTTTCACTGTCCTCCTCCCTCTCCCCATCTGTCCTTCCCTTTCACTGTCCTCCTCCCTCTCCCCCTCTGCCCTTCCCTTTCACTGTCCTCCTCCCTCTCCCCGTCTGTCCTTCCCTTTCACTGTCCTCCTCCCTCTCCCCATCTGTCCTTCCCTTTCACTGTCCTCCTCCCTCTCCCCATCTGTCCTTCCCTTTCACTGTCCTCCTCCCTCTCCCCCTCTGTCCTTCCCTTTCACTGTCCTCCCTCTCCCCCTCTGTCCTTCCCTTTCACTGTCCCCCTCCCTCTCCCCCTCTGTCCTTCCCTTTCACTGTCCTCCTCCCTCTCCCCATCTGTCCTTCCCTTTCACTGTCCTCCTCCCTCTCCCCCTCTGTCCTTCCCTTTCACTGTCCTCCTCCCTCTCCCCCTCTGTCCTTCCCTTTCACTGTCCTCCTCCCTCTCCCCCTCAGTCCTTCCCTTTCACTGTCCTCCCTCTCCCCCTCTGTCCTTCCCTTTCACTGTCCTCCTCCTTCTCCCCCTCTGTCCTTCCCTTTCACTGTCCTCCCTCTCCCCCTATGTCCTTCCCTTTCACTGTCCTCCTCCCTCTCCCCCTCTGTCCTTCCCTTTCACTGTCCTCCTCCCTCTCCCCCTCTGTCCTTCCCTTTCACTGTCCTCCCTCTCCCCCTCTGTCCTTCCCTTTCACTGTCCTCCTCCCTCTCCCCCTCTGTCCTTCCCTTTCACTGTCCTCCCTCTCACCCTCTGTTCTTCCCTTTCACTGTCCTCCTCCCTCTCCCCCTCTGTCCTTCCCTTTCACTGTCCTCCTACCTCTCCCCCTCTGTCCTTCCCTTTCACTGTCCTCCTCCCTCTCCCCATCTGTCCTTCCCTTTCACTGTCCTCCTCCGTCTCCCCCTCTGTCCTTCCCTTTCACTGTCCTCCTCCCTCTCCCCATCTGTCCTTCCCTTTCACTGTCCTCCTCCGTCTCCCCCTCTGTCCTTCCCTTTCACTGTCCTCCTCCCTCTCCCCCTCTGTCCTTCCCTTTCACTGTCCTCCTCCCTCTCCCCCTCTGTCCTTCCCTTTCACTGTCCTCCTCCCTCTCCCCCTCTGTCCTTCCCTTTCACTGTCCTCCTCCCTCTCCCTCTCTGTCCTTCCCTTTCACTGTCCTCCTCCCTCTCCCCCTCTGTCCTTCCCTTTCACTGTCCTCCTCCCTCTCCCCCTCTGTCCTTCCCTTTCACTGTCCTCCTCCCTCCCCCCCTCTGTCCTTCCCTTTCACTGTCCTCCTCCCTCTCCCCCTCTGTCCTTCCCTTTCACTGTCCTCCTCCCTCTCCCCTCTGTCCTTCCATTTCACTGTCCTCCTCCCTCTCACCCTCTGTCCTTCCCTTTCACTGTCCTCCTCCCTCTCCCCATCTGTCCTTCCCTTTCACTGTCCTCCTCTCTTTCCCCCTCTGTCCTTCCCTTTCACTGTCCTCCTCCCTCTCCCCATCTGTCCTTCCCTTTCACTGTCCTCCTCCCTTTCCCCCTCTGTCCTTCCCTTTCACTGTCCTCCTCCCTCCCCCCATCTGTCCTTCCCTTTCACTGTCCTCCTCCCTCTCCCCATCTGTCCTTCCCTTTCACTGTCCTCCTCCCTCTCCCCATCTGTCCTTCCCTTTCACTGTACTTCTCCCTCTCCCCCTTTGTCCTTCCCTTTCACCGTCCTCCTCCCTCTCCCCATCTGAACTTCCCTTTCACTGTCTTCCTCCCTCTCCCCATCTGTCCTTCCCTTTCACTGTTCTCCTCCCTCTCCCCCTCTGTCCTTCCCTTTCACTGTCCTCCTCCCTCTCCCCATCTGTCCTTCCCTTTCACTGTCCTCCCCCCTCTCCCCCTCTGTCCTTCCCTTTCACTGTCCTCCTCCCACTCCCCCTCTGTCATTCCCTTTCACTGTCCTCCTCCCTCTCCCCATCTGTCCTTCCCTTTCACTGTCCTCCTCCCTCTCCCCCTCTGTCCTTCCCTTTCACTGTCCTCCTCCCTCTCCCCCTCTGTCCTTCCCTTTCACTGTCCTCCTCCCTCTCTCCCTCTGTCCTTCCCTTTCACTGTCCTCCTCCCTCTCCCCCATATGTCCTTCCCTTCCACTGTCCTCCTCCCTCTCCCCCTCTGTCCTTCCCTTTCACTGTCCTCCTCCCTCTCCCCATCTGTCCTTCCCTTTCACTGTCCTCCTCCCTCTCCCCCTCTGTCCTTCCCTTTCACTGTCCTCATCCCTCTCCCCATCTGTCCTTCCCTTTCACTGTACTCCTCCCTCTCCCCCTCTGTCCTTCCCTTTCACCGTCCTCCTCCCTCTCCCCATCTGACCTTCCCTTTCACTGTCCTCCTCCCTTTCCCCCTCTGTCCTTCCCTTTCACTGTCCTCCTCCCTCTCCCCCTCTGTCCTTCCCTTTCACTGTCCTCCTCCCTCTCCCCCTCTGTCCTTCCCTTTCACTGTCCTCCTCCCTTTCCCCCTCTGTCCTTCCCTTTCACTGTCCTCCTCCCTCCCCCATCTGTCCTTCCCTTTCACTGTCCTCCTCCCTCTCCCCATCTGTCCTTCCCTTTCACTATCCTCCTCCCTCTCCCCATCTGTCCTTCCCTTTCACTGTACTTCTCCCTCTCCCCCTTTGTCCTTCCCTTTCACCATCCTCCTCCCTCTCCCCATCTGAACTTCCCTTTCACTGTCTTCCTCCCTCTCCCCATCTGTCCTTCCCTTTCACTGTTCTCCTCCCTCTCCCCCACTGTCCTTCCCTTTCACCGTCCTCCTCCCTCTCCCCATCTGTCCTTCCCTTTCACTGTCCTCCCCCCTCTCCCCCTCTGTCCTTCCCTTTCACTGTCCTCCTCCCTCTCCCCCTCTGTCCTTCCCTTTCACTGTCCTCCTCCCTCTCCCCATCTGTCCTTCCCTTTCACTGTCCTCCTCCCTCTCCCCCTCTGTCCTTCCCTTTCACTGTCCTCCTCCCTCTCCCCCTCTGTCCTTCCCTTTCACTGTCCTCCTCCCTCTCTCCCTCTGTCCTTCCCTTTCACTGTCCTCCTCCCTCTCCCCCATATGTCCTTCCCTTCCACTGTCCTCCTCCCTCTCCCCCTCTGTCCTTCCCTTTCACTGTCCTCCTCCCTCTCCCCATCTGTCCTTCCCTTTCACTGTCCTCCTCCCTCTCCCCCTCTGTCCTTCCCTTTCACTGTCCTCATCCCTCTCCCCATCTGTCCTTCCCTTTCACTGTACTCCTCCCTCTCCCCCTCTGTCCTTCCCTTTCACCGTCCTCCTCCCTCTCCCCATCTGACCTTCCCTTTCACTGTCCTCCTCCCTTTCCCCCTCTGTCCTTCCCTTTCACTGTCCTCCTCCCTCTCCCCCTCTGTCCTTCCCTTTCACTGTCCTCCTCCCTCTCCCCATCTGTCCTTCCCTTTCACTGTCCTCCCTCTCCCCATCTGTCCTTCCCTTTCACTGTCCTCCTCCCTCTCCCCCTCTGTCCTTCCCTTTCACTGTCCTCCTCCCTCTCCCCCTCTGTCCTTCCCTTTCACTGTCCTCCTCCCTCTCCCCCTCTGTCCTTCCCTTTCACTGTCCTCCTCCCTCTCCCCCTCTGTTCTTCCCTTCCACTGTCCTCCTCCCTCTCCCCTCTGTCCTTCCCTTTCACTGTCCTCCTCCCTCTCCCCCTCTGTCCTTCCCTTTCACTGTCCTCCTCCCTCTCCCCATCTGTCCTTCCCTTTCACTGTCCTCCTCCCTTTCCCCCTCTGTCCTTCCCTTTCACTGTCCTCCTCCCTCTCCCCATCTGTCCTTCCCTTTCACTGTCCTCCTCCCTTTCCCCCTCTGTCCTTCCCTTTCACTGTCCTCCTCCCTCCCCCCATCTGTCCTTCCCTTTCACTGTCCTCCTCCCTCTCCCCATCTGTCCTTCCCTTTCACTGTCCTCCTCCCTCTCCCCCTCTGTCCTTCCCTTTCACTGTACTTCTCCCTCTCCCCCTTTGTCCTTCCCTTTCACCGTCCTCCTCCCTCTCCCCATCTGAACTTCCCTTTCACTGTCTTCCTCCTTCTCCCCATCTGTCCTTCCCTTTCACTGTTCTCCTCCCTCTCCCCCTCTGTCCTTCCCTTTCACCGTCCTCCTCCCTCTCCCCATCTGTCCTTCCCTTTCACTGTCCTCCCCCCTCTCCCCCTCTGTCCTTCCCTTTCACTGTCCTCCTCCCACTCCCCCTCTGTCCTTCCCTTTCACTGTCCTCCTCCCTCTCCCCATCTGTCCTTCCCTTTCACTGTCCTCCTCCCTCTCCCCCTCTGTCCTTCCCTTTCACTGTCCTCCTCCCTCTCCCCCTCTGTCCTTCCCTTTCACTGTCCTCCTCCCTCTCTCCCTCTGTCCTTCCCTTTCACTGTCCTCCTCCCTCTCCCCCATATGTCCTTCCCTTCCACTGTCCTCCTCCCTCTCCCCCTCTGTCCTTCCCTTTCACTGTCCTCCTCCCTCTCCCCATCTGTCCTTCCCTTTCACTGTCCTCCTCCCTCTCCCCCTCTGTCCTTCCCTTTCACTGTCCTCATCCCTCTCCCCATCTGTCCTTCCCTTTCACTGTACTCCTCCCTCTCCCCCTCTGTCCTTCCCTTTCACCGTCCTCCTCCCTCTCCCCATCTGACCTTCCCTTTCACTGTCCTCCTCCCTTTCCCCCTCTGTCCTTCCCTTTCACTGTCCTCCTCCCTCTCCCCCTCTGTCCTTCCCTTTCACTGTCCTCCTCCCTCTCCCCCTCTGTCCTTCCCTTTCACTGTCCTCCTCCCTTTCCCCCTCTGTCCTTCCCTTTCACTGTCCTCCTCCCTCCCCCCATCTGTCCTTCCCTTTCACTGTCCTCCTCCCTCTCCCCATCTGTCCTTCCCTTTCACTGTCCTCCTCCCTCTCCCCATCTGTCCTTCCCTTTCACTGTACTTCTCCCTCTCCCCCTTTGTCCTTCCCTTTCACCGTCCTCCTCCCTCTCCCCATCTGAACTTCCCTTTCACTGTCTTCCTCCCTCTCCCCATCTGTCCTTCCCTTTCACTGTTCTCCTCCCTCTCCCCCACTGTCCTTCCCTTTCACCGTCCTCCTCCCTCTCCCCATCTGTCCTTCCCTTTCACTGTCCTCCCCCCTCTCCCCCTCTGTCCTTCCCTTTCACTGTCCTCCTCCCTCTCCCCCTCTGTCCTTCCCTTTCACTGTCCTCCTCCCTCTCCCCATCTGTCCTTCCCTTTCACTGTCCTCCTCCCTCTCCCCCTCTGTCCTTCCCTTTCACTGTCCTCCTCCCTCTCCCCCTCTGTCCTTCCCTTTCACTGTCCTCCTCCCTCTCTCCCTCTGTCCTTCCCTTTCACTGTCCTCCTCCCTCTCCCCCATATGTCCTTCCCTTCCACTGTCCTCCTCCCTCTCCCCCTCTGTCCTTCCCTTTCACTGTCCTCCTCCCTCTCCCCATCTGTCCTTCCCTTTCACTGTCCTCCTCCCTCTCCCCCTCTGTCCTTCCCTTTCACTGTCCTCATCCCTCTCCCCATCTGTCCTTCCCTTTCACTGTACTCCTCCCTCTCCCCCTCTGTCCTTCCCTTTCACCGTCCTCCTCCCTCTCCCCATCTGACCTTCCCTTTCACTGTCCTCCTCCCTTTCCCCCTCTGTCCTTCCCTTTCACTGTCCTCCTCCCTCTCCCCCTCTGTCCTTCCCTTTCACTGTCCTCCTCCCTCTCCCCATCTGTCCTTCCCTTTCACTGTCCTCCCTCTCCCCATCTGTCCTTCCCTTTCACTGTCCTCCTCCCTCTCCCCCTCTGTCCTTCCCTTTCACTGTCCTCCTCCCTCTCCCCCTCTGTCCTTCCCTTTCACTGTCCTCATCCCTCTCCCCATCTGTCCTTCCCTTTCACTGTCCTCCTCCCTCTCCCCCTCTGTCCTTCCCTTTCACTGTCCTCCTCCCTCTCCCCCTCTGTCCTTCCCTTTCACTGTCCTCATCCCTCTCCCCATCTGTCCTTCCCTTTCACTGTACTCCTCCCTCTCCCCCTCTGTCCTTCCCTTTCACCGTCCTCCTCCCTCTCCCCATCTGACCTTCCCTTTCACTGTCCTCCTCCCTTTCCCCCTCTGTCCTTCCCTTTCACTGTCCTCCTCCCTCTCCCCCTCTGTCCTTCCCTTTCACTGTCCTCCTCCCTCTCCCCCTCTGTCCTTCCCTTTCACTGTCCTCCTCCCTTTCCCCCTCTGTCCTTCCCTTTCACTGTCCTCCTCCCTCCCCCCATCTGTCCTTCCCTTTCACTGTCCTCCTCCCTCTCCCCATCTGTCCTTCCCTTTCACTGTCCTCCTCCCTCTCCCCATCTGTCCTTCCCTTTCACTGTACTTCTCCCTCTCCCCCTTTGTCCTTCCCTTTCACCGTCCTCCTCCCTCTCCCCATCTGAACTTCCGTTTCACTGTCTTCCTCCCTCTCCCCATCTGTCCTTCCCTTTCACTGTTCTCCTCCCTCTCCCCCACTGTCCTTCCCTTTCACCGTCCTCCTCCCTCTCCCCATCTGTCCTTCCCTTTCACTGTCCTCCCCCCTCTCCCCCTCTGTCCTTCCCTTTCACTGTCCTCCTCCCTCTCCCCCTCTGTCCTTCCCTTTCACTGTCCTCCTCCCTCTCCCCATCTGTCCTTCCCTTTCACTGTCCTCCTCCCTCTCCCCCTCTGTCCTTCCCTTTCACTGTCCTCCTCCCTCTCCCCCTCTGTCCTTCCCTTTCACTGTCCTCCTCCCTCTCTCCCTCTGTCCTTCCCTTTCACTGTCCTCCTCCCTCTCCCCCATATGTCCTTCCCTTCCACTGTCCTCCTCCCTCTCCCCCTCTGTCCTTCCCTTTCACTGTCCTCCTCCCTCTCCCCATCTGTCCTTCCCTTTCACTGTCCTCCTCCCTCTCCCCCTCTGTCCTTCCCTTTCACTGTCCTCATCCCTCTCCCCATCTGTCCTTCCCTTTCACTGTACTCCTCCCTCTCCCCCTCTGTCCTTCCCTTTCACCGTCCTCCTCCCTCTCCCCATCTGACCTTCCCTTTCACTGTCCTCCTCCCTTTCCCCCTCTGTCCTTCCCTTTCACTGTCCTCCTCCCTCTCCCCCTCTGTCCTTCCCTTTCACTGTCCTCCTCCCTCTCCCCATCTGTCCTTCCCTTTCACTGTCCTCCCTCTCCCCATCTGTCCTTCCCTTTCACTGTCCTCCTCCCTCTCCCCCTCTGTCCTTCCCTTTCACTGTCCTCCTCCCTCTCCCCCTCTGTCCTTCCCTTTCACTGTCCTCCTCCCTCTCCCCCTCTGTTCTTCCCTTTCACTGTCCTCCTCCCTCTCACCCTCTGTCCTTCCCTTTCACTGTCCTCCTCCCTCTCCCCCTCTGTCCTTCCCTTTCACTGTCCTCCTCCCTCTCCCCCATCTGTCCTTCCCTTTCACTGTCCTCCTCCCTCTCCCCCATCTGTCCTTCCCTTTCACTGTCCTCCTCCCTCTCCCCCTCTGTCCTTCCCTTTCACTGTCCTCCTCCCTCTCCCCCTCTGTCCTTCCCTTTCACTGTCCTCCTCCCTCTCCCCATCTGTCCTTCCCTTTAACTGTCCTCCTCCCTCTCCCCCTCTGTCCTTCCCTTTCACTGTCCTCCTCCCTCTCCCCCTCTGTCCTTCCCTTTCACTGTCCTCCTCCCTCTCCCCCATCTGTCCTTCCCTTTCACTGTCCTCCTCCCTCTCCCCATCTGTCCTTCCCTTTCACTGTCCTCCTACCTTCCCCCCTCTGTCCTTCCCTTTCACTGTCCTCCTCCCTCTCCCCATCTGTCCTTCCCTTTCACTGTCCTCCTCCCTCTCCCCATCTGTCCTTCCCTTTCACTGTCCTCCTCCCTCTCCCCGTCTGTCCTTCCCTTTCACTGTCCTCCTCCCTCTCCCCATCTGTCCTTCCCTTTCACTGTCCTCCTCCCTCTCCCCATCTGTCCTTCCCTTTCACTGTCCTCCTCCCTCTCCCCCTCTGTCCTTCCCTTTCACTGTCCTCCCTCTCCCCCTCTGTCCTTCCCTTTCACTGTCCCCCTCCCTCTCCCCCTCTGTCCTTCCCTTTCACTGTCCTCCTCCCTTTCCCCCTCAGTCCTTCCCTTTCACTGTCCTCCCTCTCCCCCTCTGTCCTTCCCTTTCACTGTCCTCCTCCCTCTCCCCATCTGTCCTTCCCTTTCACTGTCCTCCTCCCTCTCCCCCTCTGTCCTTCCCTTTCACTGTCCTCCTCCCTCTCCCCCATCTGTCCTTCCCTTTCACTGTCCTCCTCCCTCTCCCCATCTGTCCTTCCCTTTCACTGTCCTCCTCCCTCTCCCCCTCTGTCCTTCCCTTTCACTGTCCTCCTCCCTCTCCCCCTCTGTCCTTCCCTTTCACTGTCCTCCTCCCTCTCCCCCTCAGTCCTTCCCTTTCACTGTCCTCCCTCTCCCCCTCTGTCCTTCCCTTTCACTGTCCTCCTCCCTCTCCCCCTCTGTCCTTCCCTTTCACTGTCCTCCTCCCTCTCCCCCTCTGTCCTTCCCTTTCACTGTCCTCCTCCCTCTCCCCCTCTGTCCTTCCCTTTCACTGTCCTCCCTCTCCCCCTCTGTCCTTCCCTTTCACTGTCCTCCTCCCTCTCCCCCTCTGTCCTTCCCTTTCACTGTCCTCCTACCTCTCCCCCTCTGTCCTTCCCTTTCACTGTCCTCCTCCCTCTCCCCATCTGTCCTTCCCTTTCACTGTCCTCCTCCGTCTCCCCCTCTGTCCTTCCCTTTCACTGTCCTCCTCCCTCTCCCCATCTGTCCTTCCCTTTCACTGTCCTCCTCCGTCTCCCCCTCTGTCCTTCCCTTTCACTGTCCTCCTCCCTCTCCCCCTCTGTCCTTCCCTTTCACTGTCCTCCTCCCTCTCCCCCTCTGTCCTTCCCTTTCACTGTCCTCCTCCCTCTCCCCCTCTGTCCTTCCCTTTCACTGTCCTCCACCCTCTCCCTCTCTGTCCTTCCCTTTCACTGTCCTCCTCCCTCTCCCCATCTGTCCTTCCCTTTCACTGTCCTCCCCCCTCTCCCCCTCTGCCCTTCCCTTTCACTGTCCTCCTCCCTCTCCCCGTCTGTCCTTCCCTTTCACTGTCCTCCTCCCTCTCCCCATCTGTCCTTCCCTTTCACTGTCCTCCTCCCTCTCCCCATCTGTCCTTCCCTTTCACTGTCCTCCTCCCTCTCCCCCTCTGTCCTTCCCTTTCACTGTCCTCCCTCTCCCCCTCTGTCCTTCCCTTTCACTGTCCCCCTCCCTCTCCCCCTCTGTCCTTCCCTTTCACTGTCCTCCTCCCTCTCCCCCTCAGTCCTTCCCTTTCACTGTCCTCCCTCTCCCCCTCTGTCCTTCCCTTTCACTGTCCTCCTCCCTCTCCCCATCTGTCCTTCCCTTTCACTGTCCTCCTCCCTCTCCCCCTCTGTCCTTCCCTTTCACTGTCCTCCTCCCTCTCCCCCATCTGTCCTTCCCTTTCACTGTCCTCCTCCCTCTCCCCATCTGTCCTTCCCTTTCACTGTCCTCCTCCCTCTCCCCCTCTGTCCTTCCCTTTCACTGTCCTCCTCCCTCTCCCCCTCTGTCCTTCCCTTTCACTGTCCTCCTCCCTCTCCCCCTCAGTCCTTCCCTTTCACTGTCCTCCCTCTCCCCCTCTGTCCTTCCCTTTCACTGTCCTCCTCCCTCTCCCCCTCTGTCCTTCCCTTTCACTGTCCTCCTCCCTCTCCCCCTCTGTCCTTCCCTTTCACTGTCCTCCCTCTCCCCCTCTGTCCTTCCCTTTCACTGTCCTCCTCCCTCTCCCCCTCTGTCCTTCCCTTTCACTGTCCTCCTACCTCTCCCCCTCTGTCCTTCCCTTTCACTGTCCTCCTCCCTCTCCCCATCTGTCCTTCCCTTTCACTGTCCTCCTCCGTCTCCCCCTCTGTCCTTCCCTTTCACTGTCCTCCTCCCTCTCCCCATCTGTCCTTCCCTTTCACTGTCCTCCTCCGTCTCCCCCTCTGTCCTTCCCTTTCACTGTCCTCCTCCCTCTCCCCCTCTGTCCTTCCCTTTCACTGTCCTCCTCCCTCTCCCCCTCTGTCCTTCCCTTTCACTGTCCTCCTCCCTCTCCCCCTCTGTCCTTCCCTTTCACTGTCCTCCACCCTCTCCCTCTCTGTCCTTCCCTTTCACTGTCCTCCTCCCTCTCCCCCTCTGTCCTTCCCTTTCACTGTCCTCCTCCCTCTCCCCCTCTGTCCTTCCCTTTCACTGTCCTCCTCCCTCCCCCCCTCTGTCCTTCCCTTTCACTGTCCTCCTCCCTCTCCCCCTCTGTCCTTCCCTTTCACTGTCCTCCTCCCTCTCCCCTCTGTCCTTCCCTTTCACTGTCCTCCTCCCTCTCCCCCTCTGTCCTTCCCTTTCACTGTCCTCCTCCCTCTCCCCATCTGTCCTTCCCTTTCACTGTCCTCCTCCCTTTCCCCCTCTGTCCTTCCCTTTCACTGTCCTCCTCCCTCTCCCCATCTGTCCTTCCCTTTCACTGTCCTCCTCCCTTTCCCCCTCTGTCCTTCCCTTTCACTGTCCTCCTCCCTCCCCCCATCTGTCCTTCCCTTTCACTGTCCTCCTCCCTCTCCCCATCTGTCCTTCCCTTTCACTGTCCTCCTCCCTCTCCCTATCTGTCCTTCCCTTTCACTGTACTTCTCCCTCTCCCCCTTTGTCCTTCCCTTTCACCGTCCTCCTCCCTCTCCCCATCTGAACTTCCCTTTCACTGTCTTCCTCCCTCTCCCCATCTGTCCTTCCCTTTCACTGTTCTCCTCCCTCTCCCCCTCTGTCCTTCCCTTTCACCGTCCTCCTCCCTCTCCCCATCTGTCCTTCCCTTTCACTGTCCTCCCCCCTCTCCCCCTCTGTCCTTCCCTTTCACTGTCCTCCTCCCACTCCCCCTCTGTCCTTCCCTTTCACTGTCCTCCTCCCTCTCCCCATCTGTCCTTCCCTTTCACTGTCCTCCTCCCTCTCCCCCTCTGTCCTTCCCTTTCACTGTCCTCCTCCCTCTCCCCCTCTGTCCTTCCCTTTCACTGTCCTCCTCCCTCTCTCCCTCTGTCCTTCCCTTTCACTGTCCTCCTCCCTCTCCCCCTCTGTCCTTCCCTTTCACTGTCCTCCTCCCTCTCCCCCTCTGTCCTTCCCTTTCACTGTCCTCCCTCTCCCCCTCTGTCCTTCCCTTTCACTGTCCTCCTCCCTCTCCCCCTCTGTCCTTCCCTTTCACTGTCCTCCTACCTCTCCCCCTCTGTCCTTCCCTTTCACTGTCCTCCTCCCTCTCCCCATCTGTCCTTCCCTTTCACTGTCCTCCTCCGTCTCCCCCTCTGTCCTTCCCTTTCACTGTCCTCCTCCCTCTCCCCATCTGTCCTTCCCTTTCACTGTCCTCCTCCGTCTCCCCCTCTGTCCTTCCCTTTCACTGTCCTCCTCCCTCTCCCCCTCTGTCCTTCCCTTTCACTGTCCTCCTCCCTCTCCCCCTCTGTCCTTCCCTTTCACTGTCCTCCTCCCTCTCCCCCTCTGTCCTTCCCTTTCACTGTCCTCCACCCTCTCCCTCTCTGTCCTTCCCTTTCACTGTCCTCCTCCCTCTCCCCATCTGTCCTTCCCTTTCACTGTCCTCCCCCCTCTCCCCCTCTGCCCTTCCCTTTCACTGTCCTCCTCCCTCTCCCCGTCTGTCCTTCCCTTTCACTGTCCTCCTCCCTCTCCCCATCTGTCCTTCCCTTTCACTGTCCTCCTCCCTCTCCCCATCTGTCCTTCCCTTTCACTGTCCTCCTCCCTCTCCCCCTCTGTCCTTCCCTTTCACTGTCCTCCCTCTCCCCCTCTGTCCTTCCCTTTCACTGTCCCCCTCCCTCTCCCCCTCTGTCCTTCCCTTTCACTGTCCTCCTCCCTCTCCCCCTCAGTCCTTCCCTTTCACTGTCCTCCCTCTCCCCCTCTGTCCTTCCCTTTCACTGTCCTCCTCCCTCTCCCCATCTGTCCTTCCCTTTCACTGTCCTCCTCCCTCTCCCCCTCTGTCCTTCCCTTTCACTGTCCTCCTCCCTCTCCCCCATCTGTCCTTCCCTTTCACTGTCCTCCTCCCTCTCCCCATCTGTCCTTCCCTTTCACTGTCCTCCTCCCTCTCCCCCTCTGTCCTTCCCTTTCACTGTCCTCCTCCCTCTCCCCCTCTGTCCTTCCCTTTCACTGTCCTCCTCCCTCTCCCCCTCAGTCCTTCCCTTTCACTGTCCTCCCTCTCCCCCTCTGTCCTTCCCTTTCACTGTCCTCCTCCCTCTCCCCCTCTGTCCTTCCCTTTCACTGTCCTCCTCCCTCTCCCCCTCTGTCCTTCCCTTTCACTGTCCTCCCTCTCCCCCTCTGTCCTTCCCTTTCACTGTCCTCCTCCCTCTCCCCCTCTGTCCTTCCCTTTCACTGTCCTCCTACCTCTCCCCCTCTGTCCTTCCCTTTCACTGTCCTCCTCCCTCTCCCCATCTGTCCTTCCCTTTCACTGTCCTCCTCCGTCTCCCCCTCTGTCCTTCCCTTTCACTGTCCTCCTCCCTCTCCCCATCTGTCCTTCCCTTTCACTGTCCTCCTCCGTCTCCCCCTCTGTCCTTCCCTTTCACTGTCCTCCTCCCTCTCCCCCTCTGTCCTTCCCTTTCACTGTCCTCCTCCCTCTCCCCCTCTGTCCTTCCCTTTCACTGTCCTCCTCCCTCTCCCCCTCTGTCCTTCCCTTTCACTGTCCTCCACCCTCTCCCTCTCTGTCCTTCCCTTTCACTGTCCTCCTCCCTCTCCCCCTCTGTCCTTCCCTTTCACTGTCCTCCTCCCTCTCCCCCTCTGTCCTTCCCTTTCACTGTCCTCCTCCCTCCCCCCCTCTTTCCTTCCCTTTCACTGTCCTCCTCCCTCTCCCCCTCTGTCCTTCCCTTTCACTGTCCTCCTCCCTCTCCCCTCTGTCCTTCCCTTTCACTGTCCTCCTCCCTCTCCCCCTCTGTCCTTCCCTTTCACTGTCCTCCTCCCTCTCCCCATCTGTCCTTCCCTTTCACTGTCCTCCTCCCTTTCCCCCTCTGTCCTTCCCTTTCACTGTCCTCCTCCCTCTCCCCATCTGTCCTTCCCTTTCACTGTCCTCCTCCCTTTCCCCCTCTGTCCTTCCCTTTCACTGTCCTCCTCCCTCCCCCCATCTGTCCTTCCCTTTCACTGTCCTCCTCCCTCTCCCCATCTGTCCTTCCCTTTCACTGTCCTCCTCCCTCTCCCTATCTGTCCTTCCCTTTCACTGTACTTCTCCCTCTCCCCCTTTGTCCTTCCCTTTCACCGTCCTCCTCCCTCTCCCCATCTGAACTTCCCTTTCACTGTCTTCCTCCCTCTCCCCATCTGTCCTTCCCTTTCACTGTTCTCCTCCCTCTCCCCCTCTGTCCTTCCCTTTCACCGTCCTCCTCCCTCTCCCCATCTGTCCTTCCCTTTCACTGTCCTCCCCCCTCTCCCCCTCTGTCCTTCCCTTTCACTGTCCTCCTCCCACTCCCCCTCTGTCCTTCCCTTTCACTGTCCTCCTCCCTCTCCCCATCTGTCCTTCCCTTTCACTGTCCTCCTCCCTCTCCCCCTCTGTCCTTCCCTTTCACTGTCCTCCTCCCTCTCCCCCTCTGTCCTTCCCTTTCACTGTCCTCCTCCCTCTCTCCCTCTGTCCTTCCCTTTCACTGTCCTCCTCCCTCTCCCCCATATGTCCTTCCCTTCCACTGTCCTCCTCCCTCTCCCCCTCTGTCCTTCCCTTTCACTGTCCTCCTCCCTCTCCCCATCTGTCCTTCCCTTTCACTGTCCTCCTCCCTCTCCCCCTCTGTCCTTCCCTTTCACTGTCCTCATCCCTCTCCCCATCTGTCCTTCCCTTTCACTGTACTCCTCCCTTTCCCCCTCTGTCCTTCCCTTTCACCGTCCTCCTCCCTCTCCCCATCTGACCTTCCCTTTCACTGTCCTCCTCCCTTTCCCCCTCTGTCCTTCCCTTTCACTGTCCTCCTCCTTCTCCCCCTCTGTCCTTCCCTTTCACTGTCCTCCTCCCTCTCCCCATCTGTCCTTCCCTTTCACTGTCCTCCCTCTCCCCATCTGTCCTTCCCTTTCACTGTCCTCCTCCCTCTCCCCCTCTGTCCTTCCCTTTCACTGTCCTCCTCCCTCTCCCCCTCTGTCCTTCCCTTTCACTGTCCTCCTCCCTCTCCCCCTCTGTTCTTCCCTTTCACTGTCCTCCTCCCTCTCACCCTCTGTCCTTCCCTTTCACTGTCCTCCTCCCTCTCCCCCTCTGTCCTTCCCTTTCACTGTCCTCCTCCCTCTCCCCCATCTGTCCTTCCCTTTCACTGTCCTCCTCCCTCTCCCCCATCTGTCCTTCCCTTTCACTGTCCTCCTCCCTCTCCCCCTCTGTCCTTCCCTTTCACTGTCCTCCTCCCTCTCCCCATCTGTCCTTCCCTTTCACTGTCCTCCTCCCTCTCCCCCTCTGCCCTTCCCTTTCACTGTCCTCCTCCCTCTCCCCGTCTGTCCTTCCCTTTCACTGTCCTCCTCCCTCTCCCCATCTGTCCTTCCCTTTCACTGTCCTCCTCCCTCTCCCCATCTGTCCTTCCCTTTCACTGTCCTCCTTCCTCTCTCCCTCTGTCCTTCCCTTTCACTGTCCTCCTACCTTTCCCCCTCTGTCCTTCCCTTTCACTGTCCTCCTCCCTCTCCCCCATCTGTCCTTCCCTTTCACTGTCCTCCTCCCTCTCCCCCTCTGTCCTTCCCTTTCACTGTCCTCCTCCCTCTCCCCCTCTGTCCTTCCCTTTCACTGTCCTCCTCCCTCTCCCCATCTGTCCTTCCCTTTCACTGTCCTCCTCCCTCTCCCCCATCTGTCCTTCCCTTTCACTGTCCTCCTCCCTTTCCCCCTCTGTCCTTCCCTTTCACTGTCCTCCTCCCTCTCCCCCATCTGTCCTTCCCTTTCACTGTCCTCCTCCCTCTCCCCCTCTGTCCTTCCCTTTCACTGTCCTCCTCCCTCTCCCCCCTGTCCTTCCCTTTCACTGTCCTCCTCCCTCTCCCCCATCTGTCCTTCCCTTTCACTGTCCTCCTCCCTCTCCCCCTCTGTCCTTCCCATTCACTGTCCTCCTCCCTCTCCCTATCTGTCCTTCCCTTCCACTGTCCTCCTCTCTCTCCCCCATCTGTCCTTCCCTTTCACTGTCCTCCTCCCTCTCCCCCTCTGTCCTTCCCTTTCACTGTCCTCCTCCCTCTCCCCCTCTGTCCTTCCCTTTCACTGTCCTCCTCCCTCTCCCCCGCTGTTCTCCCTTTCACTGTCCTCCTCCCTCTCCCCCATCTGTCCTTCCCTTTTACTGTCCTCCTCCCTCTCCCCCTCTGTCCTTCCCTTTCACTGTCCTCCTCCCTCTCCCCCTCTGTCCTTCCCTTTCACTGTCCTCCTCCCTCTCCCCCATCTGTCCTTCCCTTTCACAGTCCTCCTCCCTTTCCCCCTCTGTCCTTCCCTTTCACTGTCCTCCTCCCTCTCCCCCATCTGTCCTTCCCTTTCACTGTCCTCCTCCCTCTCCCCCATCTGTCCTTCCCTTTCACTGTCCTCCTCCCTCTCCCCCTCTGTCCTTCCCTTTCACTGTCCTCCTCCCTCTCCCCCTCTGTCCTTCTCTTTCACTGTCCTCCTCCCTCTCCCCCATCTGTCCTTCCCTTTCACTGTCCTCCTCCCTCTCCCCCTCTGTCCTTTCCTTTCACTGTCCTCCTCCCTCTCCCCCATCTGTCCTTCCCTTTCACTGTCCTCCTCCCTCTCCCCATCTGTCCTTCCCTTTCATTGTCCTCCTCCCTCTCCCCCATATGTCCTTCCCTTTCACTGTCCTCCTCCCTTTCCCCCTCTGTCCTTCCCTTTCACTGTCCTCCTCCCTCTCCCCCATCTGTCCTTCCCTTTCACTGTCCTCCTCCCTTTCCCCCTCTGTCCTTCCCTTTCACTGTCCTCCTCCCTCTCCCCATTTGTCCTTCCCTTTCACTGTCCTCCTCCCTCTCCCCCTCTGTCCTTCCCTTTCACTGTCCTCCTCCCTCTCCCCATCTGTCCTTCCCTTTCACTGTCCTCCTCCCTCTCCCCATCTGTCCTTCCCTTTCACTGTCCTCCTCCCTCTCCCCACCTGTCCTTCCCTTTCACTGTCCTCCTCGCTCTCCCCCTCCTTCTCCCTTCTCCCTCACCTCCCTCCCTCTCTCTCCTCCCTTCTCCCTCTCACCCCCTCCTCCATTCTCCCTTCTCATTCTCCCTTCTCCCCCTCACCAACATCCCTCCTCCTCCCTCTTCCCCCCCTCGTCTCCCTTCTCCCCCTCCCTCCACCCTCCTCCCTCTTTCTCCCCCTCCCTCCACCCTCACCACCCTCCCTCCTCCTCCCTCTCCCCCCTCCTTCTCCCTTCTCCCCCACCCTCACTCCTCCTCCCTCTCCTTCTCCCTTCTCCCCCTCCCTCCACCCTCCTCCCTCTTTCTCCTCCTCCCTCTCCCCCTCCTTCTCCCTCTCCCTCCACCCTCACCACCCTCCCTCCTTCTCCCTCTCCCCCCTCCTTCTCCCCCTCCCTCCCTCCACCCTCACTCCTCCTCCCTCTCCTTCTCCCTTCTCCCCCTCCCTCCACCCTCACTCCTCCTCCCTCTCCTTCTCCCTTCTCCCCCTCCCTCCACCCTCACTCCTCCTCCCTCTCCTTCTCCCTTCTCCCCCTCCCTCCACCCTCACTCCTCCTCCCTCTCCTTCTCCCTTTTCCCTTCTCCCTCACCTCCCTCCCTCTCTCTCCTACCTTCTCCCTCTCACCCTCTCACCCCCTCCTCCATTCTCCCTTCTCCTCATTCTCCCTTCTCCCCCTCACCACCCTCCCTCCTCCTCCCTCTCCCCCCCTCATCTCCCTTCTCCCCCTCCCTCCACCCTCCTCCCTCTTTCTCCCCCTCCCTCCACCCCCACCACCCTCCCTCCTCCTCCCTCTCCCCCCTCCTTATCCCTTCTCCCCCACCCTCACTCTCCTTCTCCCTTCTCCCCCTCCCCCCACCCTCACTCCTCCTCCCTCTCCTTCTCCCTTCTCTCCCTCCCTCCACCCTCCTCCCTCTTATCCCCCTCCCTCCACCCTCACCACCCTCCCTCCTTCTCCCTCTCCCCCCTCCTTCTCCCCCTCCCTCCCTCCACACTCACTCCTCCTCCCTCTCCTTCTCCCTTCTCCCCCTCCCTCCCTCCACACTCACTCCTCCTCCCTCTCCTTCTCCCTTCTCCCCCTCCCTCCACACTCACTCCTCCTCCCTCTCCTTCTCCCTTCTCCCCCTCCATCCACCCTCACCACCCTCCCTCTCCTTCTCCCTTCTCCCTTCTCCCTCACCTCCCTCCCTCTCCCTCCTCCCTTCTCCCTCTCACCCCCTCCTCCATTCTCCCTTCTCCTCATTCTCCCTTCTCCCCCTCACCACCCTCCCTCCTCCTCCCTCTCCCCTCCCCCCTCCTTCTCCTTTCTCCCCCTCCCTCCACCCTCACCACCCTCCCTCCTCCTCCCTCTCCCCTCTCCTTCTCCCTTCTCCCCCTCCCTCCACTCGCCACCCTCCCTCCTCCTCTCTCTCCCCCCTCCTTTCAGGATTACTGTTAATCTTTCTAATCTCCTTTGTTTCCTCGTTCTCTGCAGTTCCATCTGATGAGAGGGTTAGTGGTAGGTGAGATAGGTGTTTACTATCACGCTGGTGTGTGTGTGCACATTTGTGTCTGCATGCATGTCTGTGTGTGAGTGTGGTATGGTGTATGTGTATGTGGGTGTGGGGTGTGTGAGAATGTGTGTGTGTGGTGTGTGTGTCTGCAGGTGTGAGTGAGTGTGTGTGTGTGTGTGTGTGTGTGTGTGTGTGTGTGTGTGTGTGTGTGTGTGTGTGTGTGTGTGTGTGTGTGTGTGTGTGTGTGTGTGTGTTAGGTGTTTAGAGCAGGGTTGGAGGAGATCCCTCTTGTGTTAATCTCTCTCATTACCTCCAGCAGACAGCCAGGCAGGCAGGCAGTTCGCTCTAGAAAACTCCCCACACCTCCAGCCCAGACAGGGTCTCTCAGCCCAGTAACACTCTACACACCATCCAGCCCTGACAGGGTCTCTCAACCCAGTAAAACAACCCACATCGTACGACCCAAGCAAGAGGACAAGTACATTAGAGTGTCTAGTTTGAGAAACAGATGCCTCACAAGTCCTCATCTGGTAGCTTCATTAAATAGTACCCACAAAGCACCAGTCTCAATGCCAACAGTGAAGAGGCGACTCCAGGGATATTGAGTCTCTGACGTGATCTTTCTGTCCGGGTTGACGCCCCCTCAGGTTCGTGCCGTGGGGGAGATCTTCTTGGGCTATACTCGGCCTTGTCTCAGGATAGTAAGTTGGTGGTTTGAAGATATCCCTCTAGTGGTGTGGGGGCTGTGTTCTGTTAAAGTGGGTGGGGTTATATCCTGCCTGGTTGGCCCTGTCCGGGGGTATCGTTGAACTACTGACCCTGCTGGTCATCTATGAAAGTTTGAACATCTTGGCCTGGTTCCTCTCTAGGTTTCTTCCTAGGTTTTGGCCTTTCTAGGGAGTTTTTCCTAGCCACCATGCTTCTACGCCTGCATTGCTTGCTGTTTGGGGTTTTAGGCTGGGTTTCTGTACAGCACTTTGAGATATCAGCTGATGTAAAAAGGGCTTTATAAATACATTTGATTGATTGGTCCTCTCCCCAACGCCACTCTGCTCTACTGATCCACCGCACAGCACAAGAAAACTCTTGATAAAATCACAACACAGTCTGGTGACCTGACAACAGGGAGTACATCCCAACACAGTCTGGTGACCTGACAACAGGGAGAACATCCCAACACAGTCTGGTGACCTGACAACAGGGAGAACATCCCAACACAGTCTGGTGACCTGACAACAGGGAGTACATCACAACACAGTCTGGTGACCTGACAACAGGCAGAACATCCCAACACAGTCTGGGGACCTGACAGCAGGGAGAACATCCCAACACAGTCTGGTGACCTGACAACAGGGAGTACATCACAACACAGTCTGGTGACCTGACAACAGGCAGAACATCCCAACACAGTCTGGTGACCTGACAGCAGGGAGAACATCCCAACACAGTCTGGTGACCTGACAGCAGGGAGAACATCCCAACACAGTCTGGTGACCTGACAACAGGGAGTACATCACAACACAGTCTGGTGACCTGACAACAGGCAGAACATCCCAACACAGTCTGGGGACCTGACAACAGGGAGAACATCCCAACACAGTCTGGTGACCTGACAACAGGGAGAACATCCCAACACAGTCTGGTGACCTGACAACAGGGAGAACATCCCAACACAGTCTGGTGACCTGACAACAGGGAGTACATCCCAACACAGTCTGGTGACCTGACAACAGGGAGAACATCCCAACACAGTCTGGTGACCTGACAGCAGGGAGTACATCCCAACACAGTCTGGTGACCTGACAACAGGGAGTACATCCCAACACAGTCTGGTGACCTGACAACAGGGAGAACATCCCAACACAGTCTGGTGACCTGACAACAGGGAGAACATCCCAACACAGTCTGGGGACCTGACAACAGGGAGAACATCCCAACACAGTCTGGGGACCTGACAACAGGGAGTACATCCCAACACAGTCTGGTGACCTGACAACAGGGAGAACATCCCAACACAGTCTGGGGACCTGACAACAGGGAGAACATCCCAACACAGTCTGGTGACCTGACAACAGGGAGAACATCCCAACACAGTCTGGTGACCTGACAACAGGGAGAACATCCCAACACAGTCTGGGGACCTTACAACAGGGAGTACATCCCAACACAGTCTGGGGACCTGACAACAGGGAGAACATCCCAACACAGTCTGGTGACCTGACAACAGGGAGAACATCCCAACACAGTCTGGTGACCTGACAACAGGGAGAACATCCCAACACAGTCTGGTGACCTGACAACAGGGAGAACATCCCAACACAGTCTGGGGACCTGACAACAGGGAGAACATCCCAACACAGTCTGGGGACCTGACAACAGGGAGAACATCCCAACACAGTCTGGGGACCTGACAACAGGGAGAACATCACAACACAGTCTGGTGACCTGACAACAGGGAGAACATCCCAACACAGTCTGGTGACCTGACAACAGGGAGAACATCCCAACACAGTCTGGTGACCTGACAACAGGGAGAACATCCCAACACAGTCTGGGGACCTGACAACAGGGAGAACATCACAACACATTCTGGTGACCTGACAACAGGGAGAACATCCCAACACAGTCTGGTGACCTGACAACAGGGAGAACATCCCAACACAGTCTGGTGACCTGACAACAGGGAGAACATCCCAACACAGTCTGGTGACCTGACAACAGGGAGTACATCCCAACACAGTCTGGTGACCTGACAACAGGGAGTACATCCCAACACAGTCTGGGGACCTGACAACAGGGAGTACATCCCAACACAGTCTGGTGACCTGACAACAGGGAGAACATCCCAACACAGTCTGGTGACCTGACAACAGGGAGAACATCACAACACAGTCTGGTGACCTGACAACAGGGAGAACATCCCAACACAGTCTGGTGACCTGACAACAGGGAGAACATCCCAACACAGTCTGGTGACCTGACAGCAGGGAGTACATCCCAACACAGTCTGGTGACCTGACAACAGGGAGAACATCCCAACACAGTCTGGTGACCTGACAACAGGGAGAACATCTCAACACAGTCTGGGGACCTGACAACAGGGAGAACATCCCAACACAGTCTGGTGACCTGACAACAGGGAGAACATCCCAACACAGTCTGGTGACCTGACAACAGGGAGAACATCCCAACACAGTCTGGTGACCTGACAACAGGGAGTACATCCCAACACAGTCTGGTGACCTGACAACAGGGAGAACATCCCAACACAGTCTGGGGACCTGACAACAGGGAGAACATCCCAACACAGTCTGGGGACCTGACAACAGGGAGAACATCCCAACACAGTCTGGTGACCTGACAACAGGGAGAACATCCCAACACAGTCTGGTGACCTGACAACAGGGAGAACATCCCAACACAGTCTGGTGACCTGACAACAGGGAGAACATCCCAACACAGTCTGGTGACCTGACAACAGGGAGAACATCCCAACACAGTCTGGGGACCTGACAACAGGGAGAACATCCCAACACAGTCTGGTGACCTGACAGCAGGGAGAACATCCCAACACAGTCTGGGGACCTGACAACAGGGAGAACATCCCAACACAGTCTGGGGACCTGACAACAGGGAGAACATCACAACACAGTCTGGGGACCTGACAACAGGGAGAACATCCCAACACAGTCTGGTGACCTGACAACAGGGAGAACATCCCAACACAGTCTGGTGACCTGACAACAGGGAGAACATCCCAACACAGTCTGGGGACCTGACAACAGGGAGAACATCCCAACACAGTCTGGTGACCTGACAACAGGGAGAACATCCCAACACAGTCTGGGGACCTGACAACAGGGAGAACATCACAACACAGTCTGGTGACCTGACAACAGGGAGAACATCCCAACACAGTCTGGTGACCTGACAACAGGGAGAACATCCCAACACAGTCTGGTGACCTGACAACAGGGAGAACATCCCAACACAGTCTGGTGACCTGACAACAGGGAGAACATCCCAACACAGTCTGGTGACCTGACAACAGGGAGAACATCCCAACACAGTCTGGTGACCTGACAACAGGGAGAACATCCCAACACAGTCTGGTGACCTGACAACAGGGAGTACATCCCAACACAGTCTGGTGACCTGACAACAGGGAGTACATCCCAACACAGTCTGGGGACCTGACAACAGGGAGTACATCCCAACACAGTCTGGTGACCTGACAACAGGGAGAACATCCCAACACAGTCTGGTGACCTGACAACAGGGAGAACATCACAACACAGTCTGGTGACCTGACAACAGGGAGAACATCCCAACACAGTCTGGTGACCTGACAACAGGGAGAACATCCCAACACAGTCTGGGGACCTGACAACAGGGAGAACATCCCAACACAGTCTGGTGACCTGACAACAGGGAGAACATCCCAACACAGTCTGGGGACCTGACAACAGGGAGAACATCCCAACACAGTCTGGGGACCTGACAACAGGGAGAACATCACAACCATTTTAATATATGATATACGGCGTGTCTGTATGTGTGCCAGTGTGCGTGTCTTTGTGTGTGTCTTTGTGTGTGTGTGTGTGTGTGTGTGCCAGTGTGCAGGTCTGTGTGTGTGTGCCAGTGTGTGTGTGTGTGCCAGCATGCGTGCGTGTCTGTGTGTGTGCCAGTGTCTGTCTTTTTGTGTGTGCCAGTGTGCGGGTCTGTGTGTGTGTGCCAGTGTGCGGGTCTGTGTGTGTGTGCCAGTGTGCGGGTCTGTGTGTGTGTGCCAGTGTGCTGGTCTGTGTGTGTGTGCCAGTGTGCGGGTCTGTGTGTGTGTGCCAGTGTGCGGGTCTGTGTGTGTGTGTGCCAGCGTGCGGGTCTGTGTGTGTGTGCCAGTGTTGTGTCTTTACTATCAATAAATTGAAGACTTAGTTTTTATCAAAGATTCTCTGTAATTAGTATTACGCAATTAAACTGATTAATCATGTAACCGTAATTAACTAGGAAGTCGGGGCACCAAGGAAAATATTCAGATTACAAAGTTATCATTTCCTAAAATAACTTTTCAGGTATTTTATCAATTGTTGCCAATTGTTTTGGAGGTGGACAAGTCCACTGCACTTCCTTTACGACCAGTGTGGTACACCTCAGTAATATCTTAGATGTGTTCTAAGATAAACCCCATCTAGGGGCCTGTCTGCTCCTCACTGATCTCACAGGGGAGTTTACAACTAGATTTTATTTATGCTCTGTCGGCCTTGTATGGTGTTGTCCGTAATCTCGACCCCCCCACCGGCCTCGATGAGGCTCATCATGGGTCTGGGCTACTATTCCCTTCCTTTGTGTCTCGGGACCCCCCCACCAGAGGGTGGTGTTGGTATCTGAGGCGCAAACGAAAAGGTCGGACCCTATGTACGAGTTGTCAGCGGCCGCGTTGTTGTGGGAATGGCTGTAACCTTTCAACCAAATCTCCTGGTGTTTGTGCTTCAAAGCGCTCAGTGGCTGTAGCAGCATGTCAGTCACCACCGCGTCCGCGCGTGGCAACCTCTTCAGTACCTGTGAACTGAGACGAGGATATCGTCTGTGATATCACAAAGTGTTTCACCAGTGGGAGTCATCGGGTCAGTTGCTGGACTGACGCCATTAGTGTCATTGTAAGGGGTGACAGTACCCAACAAAGAGGAAGGTGTATCATCGGAAGCAGAGTATACTCTGCTCATCAATGTTTTTCTTGCTGAGACGGCCACAGTGCTTGCGGAAGTGTCTGAAGGCCAAGAGGAGTTCATCTCAACTACCGTATTGCATGACAGCAAGAAGGAGGGAAGTTGCTTATTCATAGAGATAAAATCTAAATCAAGAAAATAATGGTCAATCAGGTTGGCTGATGGAATGTGTCAAGCTATCCTAATATCTCCTGGGATCGGATTCTGCCCCAAGAGGTTTCTAAACGTCTTTTTCCCAAGGGGTGCTTTTGACAGATACCCCTCGTGAATGACTGCATTGCAGCTAGCGTTAGGGGAAGACAGTGTGGTCAGTGGAGAAGGCACGGTGGCCTGTGACCATACCTGGTTGGTTTTCCAATCCATCAATGGGAGTAACCGATCCATCAAGTCTGCTCCAAGTAGCAGGGGTACAGTTTCGAGGCTGGTAACATACACAGGGTGAACGAGCGACACGTCCTTGAAGTGTAGTTTCAGCATGACTCTCAATGTGAGAGACGAGGTAGTCTGAGTGACCCCTCGAAGTGTAGTGTCGCATCGTTCCACTTTTAACTAACGTTTAGTTGGCTTCAAAGCCCTTTTTGAGATCATCAAACAATGTTTGAGAGATGAGTGATATTGTCGCACCCGAATCAATTAGCGCATGACAAGTTAAGCAGTTCTCCAGGACTGTTTCCAGGTATGGGCGTTTAGATTCATGGTTAGTGGACATGTTCCCCACAAAGTGGAGTGGTTCTTCACAACAACGTGATGTGTCAATTCTGTTCAAGGTGGAAGCAGATTGACTTGTCAGATGTTGAGTGGGCTTGGCTTCAACGAAGCGTTTGACCTTTTTCTTCCCAACCTTTGTATCAGAGTCTATAGACAAAGCCTGTGGTCTTGTTTCTTGATCAAGCGGGCCCTGGATAGGGTCTTGAATGAGAGCAGGAGAGATTAGAATTTTAACGTCCTTGCTATGGGTGTTAATTCCTGTGGACCTGGTGTCCGGTAATGCCCCATCTAGTCCTTGCTATCAGTGTTAATTCCTGTGAACCTGGTGTCCGGTAATTCCCTGTCTAGTCCTTGCTATCTAGTCCTTGCTATGGGTGTTAATTCCTGCGGACCTGGTGTCTGGTAATTCCCCGTCTAGTCCTTGTGACTTATCTTTTACCCTTTTCTCAAATGTTTCTCGCTTTAGTTCTTCACGTAGTGGATCTTCTGGAGAACATTGGTCTACGTTTTGATCATCCTTCAACCCTTTGTTACCCTTGTGCTCTGACACTGTGGGTTGGGTGCAGGAACGTAGCGAACAGGTCGATTGTAGTGGTAGTCATGTTGATGGCGACGTACTTTAGTTATTTCGACCGCGGAGGTTATTGGAATCATGGTTTCGTGGGAGAAACTGTTGTTGTGCGTCATCTCTCAACGCTCCAATACTGCACCCTCTAACCGGAGTGAGTGGTCCTGGTCAAACTTCAAAACCGAGTGGTCAGGGCTCTTAGTGTTCCAATACCTGATAATGCACCCTCTGACTGGAGTGAGTGGTCCTGGTCAAACTTTAAAACCGAGTGGTCAGGGCTCTTAGCGTTCCAATACCTGATAATGCACCCTCTGACTGGAGTGAGTGGTCCTGGTCAAACTTCAAAACCGATTGGTCAGGGCTCTTAGCGTTGTGAACTTTTGATGCCTCAAAAGCTGTGCTTGCAAGCTCTCTGAGTTGTAAGATAGGCAAGCCAACGTGGGCTGCAGGGCCCAAGTAGATAATGATGGTAGGATACATGTTTGACAGGAACATTTGTTTAAAAGGTAACAGGTCTTCAAGCTTGTGGGTGTTCGTTCCGAGCTTGTTTGACGGTGTTAGCCAGTGAGCTATTGTGTTTGCGAGACGCAGAACCACTGAATTCTAATTTCAAAGCTGTGGCAAGTTTAGCATAGTTATTTAGCACATGTTGCTGTTGTAGACTAATGAAGTTTGTCACGTGTCTATTTGATGTTCGCTTCAACAGGGAAACCCTGTCAGAACCCGTAGCATTCAGGTAGCCATCCAACGCGTCCTCTATGTCAGCTAGGAACGTCTCAGTATCGTTTGGCTGACCTGGAACGGGGTCAAAGGTGGGGAAATCCTTGAGTTTGTCAAGGTATTCAGCGCCAAGAGGGTGGAGGGGGTTGGCTTCATCCTGTGATTGGGGCCGAAAGGCCAAGAGGAGAAGCCTTGTTGTTGTTGGCCAAGAGGCGCAATATTACTCAGTACCCGAATGGCCAATAGGAGAAGACTGAGGGACACTTAATGGAGGCAAGGTCTGAAACCAACCGGAGCCCTGTACTCCTGTGAGTACAGGGCTCCGGTTGCTTGGATTGGTAGTCACGCTGTAGAGCGGACTTCCTCCAGATGGTACCTAAGGGTGGTATTCTGCTGCATTGCAGAGTCCACTTGAGCGCTTAGAGTACTGATTTTGGACACGTGAGTGTCACACTTGCTCCTTTCGGTCTCAAACGTATCTGTCATGGTTTGCAGATAGTGCGAGAGATTTAGTGATGAGATTTCCTCCGCTTGCTTAGAAATCAACATTTCCATCTTCATCACCTGAGTTCTCTCATCCTTCATTTGGTCAGCGACTTCAATGAGTTCTGCTGATTTGTCAACCAACTTTGTCATTGTGTAACTGATCGTCTTTGGCAGCGGTTTTTTGTTTGTTTTTTTGTTTTGAATTTTACCTCTTTTTCTCCCCAATTTCGTGGTATCCAATTGTTTAGCAGCTACTATCTTGTCTCATCGCTACAACTCCCGTACGGGCTCGGGAGAGACGAAGGTTGAAAATCATGGGTCCTCCGATACACAACCCAACCAAGCCGCACTGCTTCCTAACACAGCGCGCATCCAACCCGGAAGCCAGCCACACCAATGTGTCAGAGGAAACACCGTGCAATCTTGGTTAGCGCGCACTGCGCCCGGCCCGCCACAGGAGTCGCGGGTGCGCGATGAGGCAAGTTTTTCCCTACCGGCCAAACCCTCCCTAACCCGGACGACGCTAGGCCAATTGTGCGTCGCCCCACTGACCTCCCGGTCGCGGCTGGTTACGACAGAGCCTGGGCACGAACCCAGAGTCTCTGGTGGCACAGCTGGCGCTGCAGTACAGCGCCCTTAACAACTGCGCCACCCGGGAGGCCGGACTACAGCGTTTTGAGTAGAACCGTGTTACTTTGAGTAACGTTCAACAAAACTGCATGCATGTTATCAAGTTGAGGGCTCCTGTTTGTAGTTAACTCTTCAGATTGATCTAGTTTGGCGTGAACATCATCGTATTTAGTTTTGGCTAAATCGAGTTGTTCCTGTAGCATATGAATTTGTTCCGGTAGAAGCCATGCTTGTCTTTCAGGGGGATTCCAACATTCCCAGACAGGCCCGACCTCTCGTCTGCGATAAGGCTTTTGTCCCGGCTTCTATCTGTACCGTAGTCCTCGGTTTCTGTCTCGGCTCTGTGACTGTTTTATTCCCAGAGAGCCGGAGTTGTGCAGTCTCCCAGAGAGGACAGGTCTGAGTCTGAACCTGCTGTGGAAAGTATTTTTCAGACGTTGTTATTAACTTCAAGAACTGGAGCATCGTATTAATACTACTTGTTCTTTGATATTAGAGACAGAGAGAAACATGATGATAGAGGAGGGATGTTGAACACAGACTGTTAGGGATAACGTTACCCCTTTGAAGTCAGTCTCTGGAATATATAAATAAATTAGGGCTATATAAATAAATTTGATTTGATTTATCAGTTAATCTGACCATTCTCTCATTGACTTCATCTACTTATTCCAGCTATTTGAGTTTGGGTTTTCAGAACAGTTGACGGGATCAGTTGACGGGGCATATTATTCTATTTTAATGTTACTCCTTGTCACGAGTCCGACCGAGGGTGTTTCCCTTTCCCGGGCAGGTGGCGCTCGGCGGTCGTCGTCACCGGCCTATTAGCTGCCACTGATTGTTTTTCCTTCCCCTCCTTGTATGTTGAGTGGTAGCACCTGTGAATGTGTAATTAGTTTGTCTTTATTAGACAGCCGGCCCGCCTGGTTGTTGTGCGGGATTATTTCATTGTAAACCTTCGGCTCTGTGGTATAGGCACGTTGTGTCCCATTTGTACATTTTGATTCCCTGTGTTTTGGGAACGTAACGTTTTTGTGAGCACCCTGTGGTGCATTGGTGCGATTAAAGGACGCGCAGCATTGAACTCTCTGTCTCCTGCATTTGACTCCACACCCACGACACCCGGAGCATTACAGAATCCCGCACCCATCAAATTGATGGAGTCAGCAGGAGCAGCAGCCAACCCTCTCCCATCGATGGAGGAACGGGTTCTCCACCACACCACCGTCCTTCATCGGATCGGATCCGCGATGGATCAAGTGATGGAGAGAATGGACAGATGGGAGAGGAGTGGGCCCCTCTCTCCACCTTCGGCACCCACGGTTCCGGACTCCCCATCTCCCGACTCCAGCACCCTCCGTCTGACGCTACCGAGGGCTTATGATGGAGCGGCGGCGGGTTGCCAGGGGTTTCTGCTCCAGCTGGAGCTATACCTGGCCACCGTCAGACCCACTCCCTTAGGAGAAGAGAGGGTGAGTGTCCTCATCTCCTGCCTCACGGGTCGTGCCCTGGAATGGGCGAACGCGGTCTGGAATGGTCCAGACTCAGCGCGGGAGCACTACCCAGAGTTTTCCCGTCGCTTCCGCGCCGTGTTTGATCACCCTCTAGACGGCCGAGCGGCGGGAGAACAACTATTTCACCTCAGGCAGGAGAGGAGGAGCGCCCAGGATTACGCGCTGGAGTTCCGGACCTTGGCAGCCGGATCTGGGTGGAACGACAGGGCTCTCATGGACCACTACAGGTGTAGTCTCCGAGAGGATGTCCGCCGGGAGTTAGCGTGTCGGGACACCACTCTGTCACTGGATCAGCTGATTGACATGTCCATTCGACTGGATAATCTGCTGGCTGCCCGCGGGCGTTCAGAGAGGGTCCTGTGCGTTCCACCACCCAGCCCCTCCGCTCCCATTCCGATGGAGTTGGGAGGGGCTGCGCCGAGGGGTACCGGAGGAGGAGGCCTTCCCTGCACCAACTGTGGTCGGAGAGGACACACGTCTGATCGGTGCTGGGGGGGTCCGTCTGGGAGTAGAGATGGCAGGCGGAACGCTTCTCGGTCACCCCAGGTGAGTCAGCATCAAACTCACCCAGAACCCCCTGTTGGCCACATGTTTGTCTTAACTTTTTTCCTTCGCTTTTTTCCCTCTTCCCAGCATAGGGCGCTCGTCGATTCAGGCGCAGCTGGGAACTTTATGGATCGCGGACTCGCCCTTAAGTTAGGGGTTCCGCTGGTGCCGATAGATTCTCCTTTCCCCGTGCACTCCCTAGATAGCCGGCCATTAGGGTCAGGGATGGTCAGGGAGACCACGGTCCCACTGGACATGGTGACGCAGGGGAATCATAGGGAGCGTATCAGTTTCTTTATTATTGACTCGCCTGCGTTTCCAGTGGTGCTGGGGACTCCCTGGCTGGCCCGGCACAATCCTAAAATTTCGTGGAAACAGGGGGTTCTCCAGGGGTGGTCAGAGGAGTGTTCTGGAAGGTGTTTGGGAGTTTCCATCGGTGCCACGTCGGTGGAGAGTCCAGACCAGGGTTCCACGGTGTGCATTCCCCCCGAGTATGCCGATTTGGCAATCGCTTTCAGTAAAGTGAAAGCGACTAAATTACCACCTTATCGACCGGGAAGGGATTGTACGATAGATCTCCAGGTAGACGCTGCGCTTCCCAAGAGTCACGTGTACCCGCTGTCCCAGGAGGAGACGTTGGCAATGGAGACATATGTCACGGAGGCGCTGGGACAGGGGTACATTCGGTCCTCCATTTCACCCGTCTCCTCAAGTTTCTTTTTTGTGAGGAAAAAGGAGGGAGGCTTGCGTCCGTGTATCGATTATAGAGGTCTAAACGCCATCACAGTGGGGTATAGTTACCCTCTACCTCTCATCGCTACGGCGGTGGAATCGTTCCACGGAGCGCAGTTCTTCACAAAACTGGATCTCAGGAGCGCGTATAGTTTGGTGCGTATTCGGAAGGGAGACGAGTGGAAAACCGCATTTAGTACTACATCAGGCCACTATGAGTACCTCGTCATGCCGTATGGGTTAAAGAATGCTCCAGCCGTTTTCCAATCCTTTGTAGACGAGATTCTCAGGGACCTGTGCGGGCAGGGAGTGGTGGTTTATATCGATGACATTCTGATCTACTCGGCCACTCACACCGCGCATGTGTCTCTGGTGCGCAAGGTGCTTGGTAGACTGCTGGAGCATGACCTATACGTCAAGGCTGAGAAATGCGTGTTCTCTAAACGAGCCGTCTCTTTTCTGGGATATCGCATTTCCACCTCGGGGGTAGTGATGGAGGGTGACCGCATTAGGGCCGTGCGTAATTGGCCGACTCCGACCACGGTAAAGGAGGTGCAGCGTTTTCTGGGTTTTGCCAACTACTACCGGAGGTTTATCCGGGGTTTTGGCCAGGTAGCGGCTCCCATCACCTCACTGCTGAAGGGGGGCCCGGTGCGTTTGCAGTGGTCAGCAGAGGCGGACGGAGCATTCAACAAGTTGAAGGCGCTGTTTACTGATGCGCCCGTGTTGGCGCATCCGGACCCCTCTCTAGCATTCATAGTGGAGGTGGACGCGTCCGAGGCTGGGGTGGGTGCCGTGCTATCACAGCGCTCGGGTACGCCACCAAAACTCCGACCCTGCGCTTTCTTCTCAAGGAAGCTCAGCCCAGCGGAGCGTAACTATGATGTGGGGGACCGGGAGTTGCTAGCGGTGGTTAGAGCTCTGAAGGTGTGGAGACACTGGCTTGAGGGGGCTAAACACCCCTTTCTCATCTGGACCGACCACCAGAATCTGGAGTATATTCGGGCAGCTAGGAGACTTAACCCACGTCAGGCAAGGTGGGCCATGTTCTTCACCCGGTTCCGATTTACTTTGTCTTATAGACCGGGCTCCCAGAACGTGAAGGCTGACGCACTGTCCCGCCTTTATGACACGGAGGATGGGTCCACCGAACCTACTCCCATCCTTCCCGCATCGAAGCTGGTAGCCCCAGTGGTATGGGAGGTGGACTCGGACATCGAGCGGGCGTTACGGGCTGAACCCGCGCCTTCTCAGTGTCCAGCGGGGCGAAGGTACGTGCCGCTTGGTGTTCGGGACAAACTGATTCGGTGGGCTCACGTTCTACCCTCCTCGGGTCACCCTGGGGTGACGAGGACAGTGGGGAGCCTTCAGGGGAGGTATTGGTGGCCTACGTTGGCTAAGGACGTTAAGGGTTATGTCTCCTCCTGTTCAGTGTGCGCTCAGAGTAAGGCTCCTAGGCACCTTCCTAGAGGGAAGCTACAACCCCTCCCTGTTCCACAGCGGCCATGGTCACATCTGTCCATAGATTTCCTAACCGATCTCCCGCCGTCTCAGGGGAACACCACGGTTCTGGTGATTGTGGATCGGTTCTCTAAGTCCTGCCGTCTCCTCCCGTTGCCCGGTATCCCTACAGCCCTACAGACTGCGGAGGCGTTATTCACCCATGTCTTCCGGCACTACGGGGTGCCGGAGGACATCGTTTCTGATCGGGGCCCCCAATTCACGTCCCGGGTATGGAGAGCGTTCATGGAACGTTTGGGGGTCTCTGTCAGCCTGACCTCCGGTTATCACCCCGAGAGTAATGGGCAGGTGGAGAGAGTGAACCAGGAGGTGGGTAGGTTTCTGCGGTCGTATTGCCAGGATCGGCCAGGGGAGTGGGCACGATACATTCCCTGGGCTGAAATGGCTCAGAACTCACTACGCCACTCCTCTACTAACGTGTCCCCTTTTCAGTGTGTGTTGGGGTACCAGCCGGTCCTGGCACCATGGCATCCGAGCCAGACCGAGGCTCCTGCGGTGGAGGAATGGGTACAGCGCTCCAAGGAGACCTGGAGGGCCGTCCAGGAATCTCTACGACAAGCGAGTGGACGGCAGAAGAGGAGTGCTGACCGCCACCGCAGTGAGGCCCCCGTGTTTGTACCGGGGGACAGGGTCTGGCTCTCGACCCGAAACCTACCTCTCCGCTTGCCCTGCCGGAAGCTGGGTCCGCAGTGTGTAGGGCCCTTTAAAGTCCTGAGGAGGATAAACGAGGTGTGTTATCGATTACAACTCCCTTCCTATTATCGTATTAACCCCTCGTTTCATGTGTCTCTCCTCAGGCCGGTGGTAGCTGGTCCCCTGCAGGACAGTGAGGTACCGGAGGTCCCTCCCCCCCCGCTGGACATCGAGGGGTCCCCGGCGTACACGATCCGGGCCATTCTGGACTCAAGACGCCGGGTGAGGGGCCTGCAGTACCTCGTGGACTGGGAGGGGTACGGTCCGGAGGAGAGGTGCTGGGTACCGGTGGGGGACATCTTGGATCCCTCCATGTTGAGGGATTTCCATCGCCTCCATCCGGATCGCCCTGCGCCTCGTCCTCCGGGGCGACCTCGAGGCCGGTGTCGGCGCGCTGCGGGAGCCACGCGTCAGGGGGGGGGTACTGTCACGAGTCCGACCGAGGGTGTTTCCCTTTCCCGGGCAGGTGGCGCTCGGCGGTCGTCGTCACCGGCCTATTAGCTGCCACTGATTGTTTTTCCTTCCCCTCCTTGTATGTTGAGTGGTAGCACCTGTGAATGTGTAATTAGTTTGTCTTTATTAGACAGCCGGCCCGCCTGGTTGTTGTGCGGGATTATTTCATTGTAAACCTTCGGCTCTGTGGTATAGGCACGTTGTGTCCCATTTGTACATTTTGATTCCCTGTGTTTTGGGAACGTAACGTTTTTGTGAGCACCCTGTGGTGCATTGGTGCGATTAAAGGACGCGCAGCATTGAACTCTCTGTCTCCTGCATTTGACTCCACACCCACGACACCCGGAGCATTACACTCCTGATAAAGAAGAGTTTTTATTCAGTGTATTTTTAACAGAGCTCAGATTTACTTTGAAGTGAAGATGTAGGAATAGGCTTACAGGTGAAATCAGTCATTGAACATCTTCTTTAGCTTCTATACCCCCAAGCCATAAGACTCCTGAACAGCTAATCAAATGGCTACCCAGACTATTTGCACCCCCCCCCCCCCCCTCCACATTGACTCTGTACCGTAACACCCTGTATATAGCCTCCACATTGACTCTGTACTGGTACCCCCTGTATATAGCCTCCACATTGACTCTGTACTGGTACCCCCTGTATATAGCCTCCACATTGACTCTGTACTGGTACCCCCTGTATATAGCCTCCACATTGACTCTGTACTGGTACCCCCTGTATATAGCCTCCACATTGACTCTGTACTGGTACCCCCTGTATATAGCCTCCACATTGACTCTGTACCGTAATACCCTGTATATAGCCTCCACATTGACTCTGTACTGGTACCCCCTGTATATAGCCTCCACATTGACTCTGTACCGTAATACCCTGTATATAGCCTCCACATTGACTCTGTACTGGTACCCCCTGTATATAGCCTCCACATTGACTCTGTACCGGGACCCCCTGTATATAGCCTCCACATTGACTCTGTACTGGTACCCCTGTATATAGCCTCCACATTGACTCTGTACTGGTACCCCCTGTATATAGCCTCCACATTGACTCTGTACCGTAATACCCTGTATATAGCCTCCACATTGACTCTGTACTGGTACCCCCTGTATATAGCCTCCACATTGACTCTGTACCGGTACCCCCTGTATATAGCCTCCACATTGACTCTGTACTGGTACGCCCCTGTATATAGCCTCCACATTGACTCTGTACTGTTACCCCCTGTATATAGCCTCCACATTGACTCTGTACCGGTACCCCCTGTATATAGCCTCCACATTGACTCTGTACTGTTACCCCCTGTATATAGCCTCCACATTGACTCTGTACCGTAATACCCTGTATATAGCCTCCACATTGACTCTGTACCGTAATACCCTGTATATAGCCTCCACATTGACTCTGTACCGTAATACCCTGTATATAGCCTCCACATTGACTCTGTACCGTAATACCCTGTATATAGCCTCCACATTGACTCTGTACTGGTACCCCCTGTATATAGCCTCCACATTGACTCTATACCATAATACCCTGTATATAGCCTCACTACTGTTATGTTACTGCTGCTCTTTAATTATTTGTTATTTTTAACTTATATATTTTCTTTACTTAACAACGACTTTTTCTTTAAACTGCTTTGTTGGTTAAAAGGTATTTTACGAAAGCATGTCACTGTGAGGTTTATTCGGCGCATGTGACAAATAACATTTTATTTGATTAGTTTGTTGATGGTGGTGTAGCAGGAAGATTAGGAAGATAGCAGGACGATTGAAATGGTGAGGTTGTCAGTTCAAATCCCAGGCGAGGACATGTTTTTATTTTATTTTTTATTTCACCTTTATTTAACCAGGTAGACCAGATCACCTTTATTTAACCGGGTAGGCCAGATCACCTTTATTTAACCGGGTAGGCCAGATCACCTTTATTTAACCAGGTAGACCAGATCACCTTTATTTAACCAGGTAACCAGATCCCCTTTATTTAACCAGGTAGACCAGATCACCTTTATTTAACCAGGTAGACCAGATCACCTTTATTTAACCAGGTAACCACATCCCCTTTATTTAACCAGGTAGACCATATCACCTTTATTTAACCAGGTAGACCAGATCACCTTTATTTAACCAGGTAACCAGATCACCTTTATTTAACCAGGTACACCAGATCACCTTTATTTAACCAGGTAGACCAGATCACCTTTATTTAACCAGGTAGACCAGATCACCTTTATTTAACCAGGTAGACCAGATCACCTTTATTTAACCAGGTATACCAGATCACCTTTATTTAACCAGGTATACCAGATCACCTTTATTTAACCAGGTAGACCAGATCACCGTTAGTTAACCAGGTAGACCAGATCACCTTTATTTAACCAGGTAGACCAGATCACCTTTATTTAACCAGGTAGGCCAGATCACCTTTATTTAACCAGGTAGAACAGATCACCTTTATTTAACCAGGTAGACCAGATCACCTTTATTTAACCAGGTAGAACAGATCACCTTTATTTAACCAGGTAGACCAGATCACCTTTATTTAACCAGGTAGACCAGATCACCTTTATTTAACCAGGTAGACCAGATCACCTTTATTTAACCAGGTAGGCCAGTTGAGAACAAGTTCTCATTTACAACTGCGACCTGGCCAAGATAAAGCAAAGCAGTGTGAACAGACAACACAGAGTTACAGTAGAAAAAAATAAAAAATAGTCTCTATACATTGTGTGCAAAAGGCATGAGGAGGTAGGCGAATAATTACAATAATAATATACACAATGTAATCATGTCTGTCAAGTATATAAGTTGAAACATGATATGCTAAAAGCACTGTTTGTGTGGTTGTCCCTAGCGTTGTCAGCTGTGACTGGATCAGTAGTTAACCAATCAGGGCTCTGCTATGTTAACGAGGGTGATGTTTAATGAAACTAGGGTGCCCTGGGTGACACGTTTGTTTCTTTTGCCACCATCAGGAGACGTCACCGGGACAAACCGGGAACTAGACATTAACCTCCAGGGGACCATGACACAACATCCTGACGACTTTAGGCGACCATTTCGTGACGTCCCGGGGATGTCCTAACGACTCATTATTGTTTTCAGTGATAACAGTTTAATGTATAGATGAAGAGGGACCTGATGGCCCCGTTCATAATGTTTTGAAGTGAGGGCCGAGAGAGGGTGAGAGGGGTGAGAGAGGGTGAGAGGGTGGGAGGGGTGACAGGGGTACACCTCTTTGATGATAGGATGACTAGGAGGTGGTGGAGGGGAAGAGGAGAGAGCGAGAGAGGGCTGAGGCACTGCACTCACAGTCAGTGACCTACGTCCCATTTTCACGCTACATTGAGGAACACTCACCAGTGGAGGAGCAGTCACCAGGGGACATCAGAGGGGGCGTCACCAGGGGACATCAGACAACACCTGAAACACACCTGATACACCAAGGCCAATTGCTGGGCTTTGATTATGACACTATAGCAAACACAATCACACACACCTATTCCACCTTGTTGCCAGGTCTCTCTACCTAAGAATGTCTGTTACACATCTCTGGAATACCCAGTGAGAAACATCAGACACACCTAGACCAATAGCTGACCCTGACACCTAGACCAATAGCTGACCCTGACACCTAAGACCAATAGCTGACCCTGACACCTAGACCAACAGCTGATTCTAAAACCTAGACCAATAGCTGATCCTGACACCTAGACCAATAGCTGATCCTGACACCTAGACCAACAGCTGATTCTAAAACCTAGACCAATAGCTGATCCTGACACCTAGACCAATAGCTGATCCTGACACCTAGACCAATAGCTGATCCTGACACCTAGTCCAATAGCCTATCCTGAGACCTAGTCCTGACTCCTAGACCAATAGCTGATTCTGACACCTAGACCAATAGCTGATTCTGACACCTAGACCAATAGCTGATCCTGACACCTAGACCAATAGCTGATCCTGACACCTAGACCAATAGCTGATCCTGACACCTAGACCAATAGCTGATTCTGACACCTAGTCCAATAGCCTATCCTGAGACCTAGTCCTGACTCCTAGACCAGTAGCTGATTCTGACACCTAGACCAATAGCTGACCCTGACACCTAGACAAATAGCTGATCCTGACACCTAGACCAATAGCTGACCCTGACACCTAGACCAATAGCTGATCCTGACACCTAGACCAATAGCTGATCCTGACACCTAGACCAATAGCTGACCCTGACACCTAGACCAATAGCTGATCCTGACACCTAGACCAATAGCTGATCCTGACACCTAGACCAATAGCTGATCCTGACACCTAGACCAATAGCTGATCCTGACACCTAGACCAATAGCTGACCCTGACACCTAGACCAATAGCTGATCCTGACACCTAGACCAATAGCTGATCCTGACACCTAGACCAATAGCTGACCCTGACACCTAGACCAATAGCTGATCCTGACACCTAGACCAATAGCTGATCCTGACACCTAGACCAATAGCTGATCCTGACACCTAGACCAATAGCTGATCCTGACACCTAGACCAATAGCTGATCCTGACACCTAGACCAATAGCTGATCCTGACACCTAGACCAATAGCTGACCCTGACATCTAGACCAATAGCTGATCCTGACACCTAGACCAATAGCTGATTCTGACACCTAGACCAATAGCTGATCCTGACACCTAGACCAATGGCACCATGTCACAAAACTACATCATCACCGCGTCGCATGAATTGTCTCTCAAAGCACACAGAAACTCAGGAGCTTCGTCACAGTGACCATTGGGTTCTTGGTCACCTCCCTGACCAAGGCCATTCTCCCACCATTGCTCAGTTTGGCCGGGCGGCCAGCTCTAGGAAGAGTCTTGGTGGTTCCAACTTCTTCTATTTAAGAATAAAGAATAAAGGACCGCTGTGTTCTTGGGGACCTTCAATGCTGTAGAAATGTTTTGGTACCCTTCCCCAGATCTGGGCCTCGACACAATCCTGTCTCTATGGACAATTCCTTTGACTTCATGGCTTGGTTTATGCTCTGACATGCACTGTCAACTGTGGGACCTTGTATGGATTGGTGTGGGCCTTTCCAAATCATCTCCAATCAATTGAATTTACCACAGGTGGACTCAATGGAAACAGGATGCACCTGAGCTACATTTTGAGTCTCATAGTAAAGGGTCTGAATACTTATGTAAATAAGGAAATTCTGTTTTTAATTTGTCATAGATTTGCAGACATTTCTAAAAACCTATTTTCACTTTGTCATTATGGGATAGATTAGTGAGGAATTTATTTTTTGTAATACATTATAAAATAAGGCTGTAATGTAACAAAATGTGGAAAAAGTCAAGGGGTCTGAATACTTTCCGAATGCACTGTCTAGTGAACATATATAATGAACATTTATAATGAACATATACAGTCAACATATATAGTGTACATTTATAATGAACATATATAATGAACATATACAGTCAACATATATAGTGTACATTTATAATGAACATATATAATGCACATATACAGTCATATATATAGTATAAGCTACCTATACTAATATACCACATTAACAAAATACCACAGACTACCTGCTATAGACCTATACTAATATACCACATTAACTAAATACCACAGACTACCTGCTATAGGCCTATACTAATATACCACATTAACAAAATACCACAGACAGCCTATACTAATATACCACATTAACTAAATACCACAGACAACCTGCTATAGGCCTATACTAATATACCACATTAACAAAATACCACAGACAGCCTATACTAATATACCACATTAACTAAATACCACAGACTACCTGCTATAGACCTATACTAATATACCACATTAACTAAATACCACAGACTACCTGCTATAGACCTATACTAATATACCACATTAACTAAATACCACAGACAACCTGCTATAGACCTATACTAATATACCACATTAACTAAATACCACAGACTACCTGCTATAGACCTATACTAATATACCACATTAACAAAATACCACAGACAGCCTATACTAATATACCACATTAACTAAATACCACAGACTACCTGCTATAGGCCTATACTAATATACCACATTAACTAAATACCACAGACTACCTGCTATAGACCTATACTAATATACCACATTAACTAAATACCACAGACTACCTGCTATAGACCTATACTAATATACCACATTAACTAAATACCACAGACTACCTGCTATAGACCTATACTAATATACCACATTAACTAAATACCACAGACTACCTGCTATAGACCTATACTAATATACCACATTAACAAAATACCACAGACTACCTGCTATAGACCTATACTAATATACCACATTAACAAAATACCACAGACTACCTGCTATAGACCTGTACTAATATACCACATTAACTAAATACCACAGACTACCTGCTATAGACCTATACTAATATACCACATTAACTAAATACCACAGACAGCCTATACTAATATACCACATTAACTAAATACCACAGACTACCTGCTATAGGCCTATACTAATATACCACATTAACTAAATACCACAGACTACCTGCTATAGACCTATACTAATATACCACATTAACTAAATACCACAGACAGCCTATACTAATATACCACATTAACTAAATACCACAGACTAACTGCTATAGACCTATACTAATATACCACATTAACTAAATACCACAGACTACCTGCTATAGGCCTATACTAATATACCACATTAACAAAATACCACAGACAGCCTATACTAATATACCACATTAACTAAATACCACAGACTACCTGCTATAGGCCTATACTAATATACCACATTAACTAAATACCACAGACAACCTGCTATAGGCCTATACTAATATACCACATTAACTAAATACCACAGACAACCTGCTATAGGCCTATACTAATATACCACATTAACATAATACCACAGACTACCTGCTATAGGCCTATACTAATATACCACATTAACTAAATACCACAGACAACCTGCTATAGGCCTATACTAATATACCACATTAACATAATACCACAGACTACCTGCTATAGACCTATACTAATATACCACATTAACTAAATACCACAGACTACCTGCTATAGACCTATACTAATATACCACATTAACTAAATACCACAGACAACCTGCTATAGACCTATACTAATATACCACATTAACTAAATACCACAGACTACCTGCTATAGGCCTATACTAATATACCACATTAACTAAATACCACAGACTACCTGCTATAGACCTATACTAATATACCACATTAACTAAATACCACAGACAGCCTATACTAATATACCACATTAACTAAATACCACAGACTAACTGCTATAGACCTATACTAATATACCACATTAACTAAATACCACAGACTACCTGCTATAGACCTATACTAATATACCACATTAACTAAATACCACAGACTACCTGCTATAGGCCTATACTAATATACCACATTAACTAAATACCACAGACTACCTGCTATAGGCCTATACTAATATACCACATTAACTAAATACCACAGACTACCTGCTATAGACCTATACTAATATACCACATTAACTAAATACCACAGACTACCTGCTATAGACCTATACTAATATACCACATTAACTAAATACCACAGACTACCTGCTATAGACCTATACTAATATACCACATTAACTAAATACCACAGACTACCTGCTATAGACCTATACTAATATACCACATTAACAAAATACCACAGACTACCTGCTATAGACCTATACTAATATACCACATTAACAAAATACCACAGACTACCTGCTATAGACCTATACTAATATACCACATTAACTAAATACCACAGACTACCTGCTATAGGCCTATACTAATATACCACATTAACTAAATACCACAGACTACCTGCTATAGACCTATACTAATATACCACATTAACTAAATACCACAGACAGCCTATACTAATATACCACATTAACTAAATACCACAGACTAACTGCTATAGACCTATACTAATATACCACATTAACTAAATACCACAGACTACCTGCTATAGACCTATACTAATATACCACATTAACTAAATACCACAGACTACCTGCTATAGGCCTATACTAATATACCACATTAACTAAATACCACAGACTACCTGCTATAGGCCTATACTAATATACCACATTAACTAAATACCACAGACTACCTGCTATAGACCTATACTAATATACCACATTAACTAAATACCACAGACTACCTGCTATAGACCTATACTAATATACCACATTAACTAAATACCACAGACTACCTGCTATAGACCTATACTAATATACCACATTAACTAAATACCACAGACTACCTGCTATAGACCTATACTAATATACCACATTAACAAAATACCACAGACTACCTGCTATAGACCTATACTAATATACCACATTAACAAAATACCACAGACTACCTGCTATAGACCTATACTAATATACCACATTAACTAAATACCACAGACTACCTGCTATAGACCTATACTAATATACCACATTAACTAAATACCACAGACAGCCTATACTAATATACCACATTAACTAAATACCACAGACTACCTGCTATAGGCCTATACTAATATACCACATTAACTAAATACCACAGACTACCTGCTATAGACCTATACTAATATACCACATTAACTAAATACCACAGACAGCCTATACTAATATACCACATTAACTAAATACCACAGACTAACTGCTATAGACCTATACTAATATACCACATTAACTAAATACCACAGACTACCTGCTATAGGCCTATACTAATATACCACATTAACAAAATACCACAGACAGCCTATACTAATATACCACATTAACTAAATACCACAGACTACCTGCTATAGGCCTATACTAATATACCACATTAACTAAATACCACAGACAACCTGCTATAGGCCTATACTAATATACCACATTAACTAAATACCACAGACAACCTGCTATAGGCCTATACTAATATACCACATTAACATAATACCACAGACTACCTGCTATAGGCCTATACTAATATACCACATTAACTAAATACCACAGACAACCTGCTATAGGCCTATACTAATATACCACATTAACATAATACCACAGACTACCTGCTATAGACCTATACTAATATACCACATTAACTAAATACCACAGACTACCTGCTATAGACCTATACTAATATACCACATTAACTAAATACCACAGACAACCTGCTATAGACCTATACTAATATACCACATTAACTAAATACCACAGACTACCTGCTATAGGCCTATACTAATATACCACATTAACTAAATACCACAGACTACCTGCTATAGACCTATACTAATATACCACATTAACTAAATACCACAGACAGCCTATACTAATATACCACATTAACTAAATACCACAGACTAACTGCTATAGACCTATACTAATATACCACATTAACTAAATACCACAGACTACCTGCTATAGACCTATACTAATATACCACATTAACTAAATACCACAGACTACCTGCTATAGGCCTATACTAATATACCACATTAACTAAATACCACAGACAACCTGCTATAGACCTATACTAATATACCACATTAACTAAATACCACAGACTACCTGCTATAGGCCTATACTAATATACCACATTAACTAAATACCACAGACTACCTGCTATAGACCTATACTAATATACCACATTAACTAAATACCACAGACAGCCTATACTAATATACCACATTAACTAAATACCACAGACTACCTGCTATAGACCTATACTAATATACCACATTAACTAAATACCACAGACAGCCTATACTAATATACCACATTAACTAAATACCACAGACTAACTGCTATAGACCTATACTAATATACCACATTAACTAAATACCACAGACTACCTGCTATAGGCCTATACTAATATACCACATTAACAAAATACCACAGACAGCCTATACTAATATACCACATTAACTAAATACCACAGACTACCTGCTATAGGCCTATACTAATATACCACATTAACTAAATACCACAGACAACCTGCTATAGGCCTATACTAATATACCACATTAACTAAATACCACAGACAACCTGCTATAGGCCTATACTAATATACCACATTAACATAATACCACAGACTACCTGCTATAGGCCTATACTAATATACCACATTAACTAAATACCACAGACAACCTGCTATAGGCCTATACTAATATACCACATTAACATAATACCACAGACTACCTGCTATAGACCTATACTAATATACCACATTAACTAAATACCACAGACTACCTGCTATAGACCTATACTAATATACCACATTAACTAAATACCACAGACAACCTGCTATAGACCTATACTAATATACCACATTAACTAAATACCACAGACTACCTGCTATAGGCCTATACTAATATACCACATTAACTAAATACCACAGACTACCTGCTATAGACCTATACTAATATACCACATTAACTAAATACCACAGACAGCCTATACTAATATACCACATTAACTAAATACCACAGACTAACTGCTATAGACCTATACTAATATACCACATTAACTAAATACCACAGACTACCTGCTATAGACCTATACTAATATACCACATTAACTAAATACCACAGACTACCTGCTATAGGCCTATACTAATATACCACATTAACTAAATACCACAGACTACCTGCTATAGGCCTATACTAATATACCACATTAACTAAATACCACAGACTACCTGCTATAGACCTATACTAATATACCACATTAACTAAATACCACAGACTACCTGCTATAGACCTATACTAATATACCACATTAACTAAATACCACAGACTACCTGCTATAGACCTATACTAATATACCACATTAACTAAATACCACAGACTACCTGCTATAGACCTATACTAATATACCACATTAACAAAATACCACAGACTACCTGCTATAGACCTATACTAATATACCACATTAACTAAATACCACAGACTACCTGCTATAGACCTATACTAATATACCACATTAACTAAATACCACAGACTACCTGCTATAGGCCTATACTAATATACCACATTAACTAAATACCACAGACTACCTGCTATAGACCTATAATAATATACCACATTAACTAAATACCACAGACAGCCTATACTAATATACCACATTAACTAAATACCACAGACTAACTGCTATAGACCTATACTAATATACCACATTAACTAAATACCACAGACTACCTGCTATAGACCTATACTAATATACCACATTAACTAAATACCACAGACTACCTGCTATAGGCCTATACTAATATACCACATTAACTAAATACCACAGACTACCTGCTATAGGCCTATACTAATATACCACATTAACTAAATACCACAGACTACCTGCTATAGACCTATACTAATATACCACATTAACTAAATACCACAGACTACCTGCTATAGACCTATACTAATATACCACATTAACTAAATACCACAGACTACCTGCTATAGACCTATACTAATATACCACATTAACTAAATACCACAGACTACCTGCTATAGACCTATACTAATATACCACATTAACAAAATACCACAGACTACCTGCTATAGACCTATACTAATATACCACATTAACAAAATACCACAGACTACCTGCTATAGACCTATACTAATATACCACATTAACTAAATACCACAGACTACCTGCTATAGACCTATACTAATATACCACATTAACTAAATACCACAGACAGCCTATACTAATATACCACATTAACTAAATACCACAGACTACCTGCTATAGGCCTATACTAATATACCACATTAACTAAATACCACAGACTACCTGCTATAGACCTATACTAATATACCACATTAACTAAATACCACAGACAGCCTATACTAATATACCACATTAACTAAATACCACAGACTAACTGCTATAGACCTATACTAATATACCACATTAACTAAATACCACAGACTACCTGCTATAGGCCTATACTAATATACCACATTAACAAAATACCACAGACAGCCTATACTAATATACCACATTAACTAAATACCACAGACTACCTGCTATAGGCCTATACTAATATACCACATTAACTAAATACCACAGACAACCTGCTATAGGCCTATACTAATATACCACATTAACTAAATACCACAGACAACCTGCTATAGGCCTATACTAATATACCACATTAACATAATACCACAGACTACCTGCTATAGGCCTATACTAATATACCACATTAACTAAATACCACAGACAACCTGCTATAGGCCTATACTAATATACCACATTAACATAATACCACAGACTACCTGCTATAGACCTATACTAATATACCACATTAACTAAATACCACAGACTACCTGCTATAGACCTATACTAATATACCACATTAACTAAATACCACAGACAACCTGCTATAGACCTATACTAATATACCACATTAACTAAATACCACAGACTACCTGCTATAGGCCTATACTAATATACCACATTAACTAAATACCACAGACTACCTGCTATAGACCTATACTAATATACCACATTAACTAAATACCACAGACAGCCTATACTAATATACCACATTAACTAAATACCACAGACTAACTGCTATAGACCTATACTAATATACCACATTAACTAAATACCACAGACTACCTGCTATAGACCTATACTAATATACCACATTAACTAAATACCACAGACTACCTGCTATAGGCCTATACTAATATACCACATTAACTAAATACCACAGACAACCTGCTATAGACCTATACTAATATACCACATTAACTAAATACCACAGACTACCTGCTATAGGCCTATACTAATATACCACATTAACTAAATACCACAGACTACCTGCTATAGACCTATACTAATATACCACATTAACTAAATACCACAGACAGCCTATACTAATATACCACATTAACTAAATACCACAGACTACCTGCTATAGACCTATACTAATATACCACATTAACTAAATACCACAGACAACCTGCTATAGGCCTATACTAATATACCACATTAACTAAATACCACAGACTACCTGCTATAGGCCTATACTAATATACCACATTAACTAAATACCACAGACTACCTGCTATAGACCTATACTAATATACCACATTAACTAAATACCACAGACAGCCTATACTAATATACCACATTAACTAAATACCACAGACAACCTGCTATAGGCCTATACTAATATACCACATTAACTAAATACCACAGACTACCTGCTATAGACCTATACTAATATACCACATTAACTAAATACCACAGACAACCTGCTATAGGCCTATACTAATATACCACATTAACTAAATACCACAGACTACCTGCTATAGACCTATACTAATATACCACATTAACTAAATACCACAGACTACCTGCTATAGACCTATACTAATATACCACATTAACTAAATACCACAGACTACCTGCTATAGGCCTATACTAATATACCACATTAACAAAATACCACAGACTACCTGCTATAGACCTATACTAATATACCACATTAACTAAATACCACAGACTACCTGCTATAGACCTATACTAATATACCACATTAACTAAATACCACAGACTACCTGCTATAGGCCTATACTAATATACCACATTAACTAAATACCACAGACTACCTGCTATAGACCTATACTAATATACCACATTAACTAAATACCACAAGGAATCCCCAAGCACCAAATCCCAACAAACTAAAACACTCTAAAGATGTCTCGTGATTAGCTGAACGCTGCAACCTCATAATACTGATTGCATCAAAGTCTTACCACTGAGAGGTGAACATGTATATGCTAATTAAAACTACGATGTGGTTACCATAGCTGCCTCCGTGGGAAACAGAGTAAACACATGAGTTAATGCAGTGTGGATTACATTAGTTTCAGAGTTAATCACACCTGAAGAGAACCTGTCAGTCTGTTGGTTTACACCTGAATAGTCTGTCTGCCTCACCTGAAGAGCCTGTTTGCTCAAGCTTGGTTTTGGGCCTCGTTTGAGCCACCCCTCCCCCCCGTCCACCACTGCATCCCAGACATACGGCTGATTTATGTAGCTGCCTCGCTGTTTCTACCTGGCCGGGCCGACGGTGGTTTCCACGAGCAGGAACTGTGACGTGTTGTCAGGGGCAGACAGCATCCACAGTGTTCCAGTATGGAACAACATTCTGCAGACCACTGGAGATGCTGAACATGAAATATGACCATAACAGAATCCAAGTGAAAAATCTACAATTTAATCGCTTGTTTCGAATGTGGTCAACGCTGTTCCGTATCCTAAAGTATGTCTGAAATAACCTAACAGAAATTTGCGCATATTTTCTGTGGTTTTGCTGTCCTTTTCATTCAGAGCCCTCGTCTTTGAGTGTCTGTCCAGACTGCAGTGACCCGATTTGAAGGTGCTGAAGAGTCTCGTCTGTCAGCGTGGCAGAGCGACTTTGTTTGAGGTCCTCGCTGGCCTCTTTGAAAACTTTGATACTTTTGACCGGGTCCCATAGGGTCTGGTAGTGAGTTATTAACGTGACTATGCACAGATGACAACAGAGAGTAGCAGTGGTGTAAAGAGGAGATGGGGGGTGGGGGGGGACACTGGAAAAAGTCTGGGTAGCCATTTGATTAGGTGTTCAGGAGTCTTATGGCTTGGGGGGGTAGAAGCTGTTAAGGAGCCTTTTGGTCCCAGACTTGGAGCTCCGGTACCACTTGCCGTGCTGTAGCAGAGAGAACAGTCTATGATGGCTTTAGTCATTGACAATGTTTGGGGCCTTCTTCTGACACAGTCACAGTAATACTGGTGACTGAGGTAATATTAGGTAACACAGTAATACTGGTGACTGAGGTAATATTAGGTAACACATTAATACTGGTGACTGAGGTAATATTAGGTAACACAGTAATACTGGTGACTGAGGTAATATTAGGTAACACAGTAATACTGGTGACTGAGGTAATATTAGGTAACACAGTAATACTGGTGACTGAGGTAATATTAGGTAACACAGTAATACTGGTGACTGAGGTAATATTAGGTAACACAGTAATACTGGTGACTGAGGTAATATTAGGTAACACAGTAATACTGGTGACTGAGGTAATATTAGGTAACACAGTAATACTGGTGACTGAGGTAATATTAGGTAACACTCTACTCCTCCTATACTCCTCTTCCTCAACGCCTCTTCCTCTACTCCTCCTCTGCTCCTCCTCTACTCCTCCTCTACTCCTCCTTCACTCCCTCTCTGCTCTACCTCCACTCTTCCTCTACTCCTCCTCTACTCATCCTCCTCTAGTCCACCTACACACCTCCTCAACTCCTTCTCTAGCAGACCACTCTTCCTCTACTCCTCCTTTGCTCCTCCTCTACTCCTCCTCCTCTACTCCTGCTACACTAATTCTCATCCTCTACTCCTCCTCCACTCCTCCTCTACTCCTCCTCCTCTACTCCTCCTCTACTCCTCCTCTTCCTCTACTCCTCCCCCTCCACTCCCCCTCCTCTACTCCTCCACTCATCAATTACTCCTCCTCCTCTCCTCCTCCTCTACTCCTGCACTCCTCCTCCTCCTCTACTCCTCCTCCTCAACTCCTTCTCCTCTACTTCTACTCTTCTCCTCCTCCTCCACTCCTCCTCCTCTCATCCTCCTCTACTCCTCCTCTACACCTCCTCCTCCTCTACTCCTCCTTCAGTCATCCTCCTCTACACCTCCTCTCCTCCTCCTCCTCTACTCCTCCGCTCCTCCTCCACTCCTCCTCTACTCCTCCTCTACGCTCCTCTAGCAGACCACTCCTCTTCTACTCCTCCTCCTCTACTCCTCCACCACTCCTCCACTCCTCCTCCTCCTCCTATACTCCTCCACTCCTACTCCTCTACTCCTCCTCCTCCTCCTCTACTCCTCCTCCACTCCTCCTCCTCCTCCTATACTCCTCCACTCCTCCTCCTGTACTCCTCCTCCACTCCTCCTCCTCCTCTACTCCTCCTCTCCTCCTCCTCCTCATCCTCCGCTCCTCCTCCTCCTCTACTCATCCTCCACTCCTCCACTCCTCCACTCCTCCTCCTCCTCCTCCTCTACTCCTCCTCTCCTCCTCCTCCTCATCCTCCGCTCCTCCTCCTCCTCTACTCATCCTCCACTCCTCCACTCCTCCACTCCTCCTCCTCCTCCTCCTCTACTCCTCCTCTACTCCTCCTCCTCATCCTCCGCTCCTCCTCCTCCTCTACTCATCCTCCACTCCTCCACTCCTCCACTCCTCCACTCCTCCTCTACTCCTCCTCTACTCCTCCTCCACTCCTCCACTTCTCTGTTCATTCTTCTCTCGGTTCCTTTGTATTGTTGTAATCCCAGGGCTGGCTGGGTCTTGCCTGGTTTCAAAAGGTAATAGACACCTCACCTGTCATTTACTGGGTTCACCTGCCTTTGATGTCTGAGAGAGAGAGGGAGTCTGCTGGGGTTTGGATGTGAAGAGAAGAATGAAACGGAGACGGGGCGCGTGACTCTGTGGGACTGTGTGTGTGTGTGAGTGTGTGTGTGTGTGTGTGAGTGTGTGCTTTAACTTTCAAGTTGTAATGTCACATGCACAACTCTACTCCTCAAGAGCAGAAGTCGAACAACAAAACACCCGATATAAAAATAAGAAGAACACAATACATTAATTGAGAGATGGAGGTAGATATGTATAGGGGGAAGGAGACAGGGATACTGGAGTGATGGAGGTAGATATGTATAGGGGGAAGGAGACAGGGATACTGGAGTGATGGAGGTAGATATGTATAGGGGGAAGGAGACAGGGATACTGGAGTGATGGAGGTAGATATGTGTAGGGGTAAGGAGACAGGGATACTGGAGTGATGGAGGTAGATATGTATAGGGGTAAGGAGACAGGGATACTGGAGTGATGGAGGTAGATATGTATAGGGGTAAGGTGACTATATACAGGGTCAGTACCACATTAACAATGTACAGGGATACTGGAGTGTGGGAGTATCAGTGTGTGGGAGTATCAGTGTGATGGAGTATCAGTATGATGGAGTATCAGTGTGATGGAGTATCAGTGTGATGGATTATCAGCGTGTGTTGGAGTATCAGTGTGATGGAGTATCAGTGTGGTGGAGTATCAGTGTGATGGAGTATCAGTGTGATGGAGTATCAGTGTGATGGAGTATCAGTGTGTGATGGAGTATCAGTGTTATGGAGCATCAGTGTGTTGGAGTATTAGTGTGATGGAGTATCAGTGTGATGTAGTATCAGTGTGATGGAGTATCAGTATGATGGATTATCAGCGTGTTGGAGCATCAGTGTGATGGAGTATCAGTGTGTTGGATTATCAATGTGTGTTGGAGTATCAGTGTGTGATGGAGTATCAGTGTTATGGAGCATCAGTGTGTTGGAGTATTAGTGTGATGGAGTATCAGTGTGTGATGGAGTATCAGTGTGTGATGGAGTATCAGTGTGATGGAGTATCAGTATGTGATGGATTATCAGTGTGGTGGAGTATCAGTGTGTTGGAGTATCAGTGTGGTGGAGTATCAGTGTGGTGGAGTATCAGTGTGTTGGAGTATCAGTGTGATGGAGTATCAGTGTGATGGAGTATCAGTGTGATGGAGTATCAGTGTGATGGAGTATCAGTGTGATGGAGTATCAGTGTGTTGGAGTATCAGTGTGATGGAGTATCAGTGTGATGGAGTATCAGTGTGTTGGAGTATCAGTGTGATGGAGTATCAGTGTGATGGAGTATCAGTGTGATGGAGTATCAGTGTGTGATGTAGTATCAGTGTGATGGAGTATCAGTGTGTGAACCTCCTACGACGGGTCGCAGTCCGGAACCTCCTACGACGGGTCACAGTCCGGAACCTACCACGACGGGTCGCAGTCCGGAACCTACCACGACGGGTCACAGTCCGGAACCTACCACGACGGGTCGCAGTCCGGAACCTACCAAGACGGGTCACAGTCCGGAATCTACCACGACGGGTCACAGTCCAGAACCTACCACGACGGGTCACAGTCCGGAACCTACCACGACGGGTTACAGTCCAGAACCTATCACGACGGGTCACAGTCCGGAACCTACCACGACGGGTCACAGTCCGGAACCTACCACGACGGGTCACAGTCCGGAACCTACCACGACGGGTCACAGTCCAGAACCTACCACGACGGGTCGCAGTCCGGAACCTACCAGTCCGGATCCGCCAGAGTCTCCCTCCAGTCCGGATCCGCCAGAGTGTCCCTCCAGTCCGGATCCGCCAGAGTCTCCCTCCATTCCGGATCCTCCAGAGTCTCCCGTCTGTCCTGAGCCGCCAGAGTCTCCCGTCTGTCCTGAGCCGCCAAAGTCTCCCGTCTGTCCTGAACCGCCAGAGTCTCCCGCCAGTCAGCCAGGAGCCGCCAGTCAGCCAGGAGCTGCAAGAGACGCCAGTCAGCCAGGAGCCGCCAGAGCCGCCAGCCAGCCAGGAGCCGCCAGAGCCGCCAGCCAGACAGGAGCCGCCAGAGCCATCAGCCAGCTAGGAGCCGCCTGAGCCGTCAGCCATCCACGAGCCGACAGAGCCGTCAGCCAACCAGGAGCTGCCAGAGCTGGAATCTCCCTCCTGTCCGGAGCTGCCAGAGCGGCTCCTCAGTCCATTACCTTCACGATGTTTCTTCAGTCCGGGGCCCGCTGCGAGGGTCCCCGCTCCAGAGGCGTCACCTAAGTGGGCCAAGACTGAGGTAGAGCGGGGTCCACGTCCCGCACCCGAGCCGCCGCCGTGAAAAAGGCCCACCCGGACCCTCCCCTTCTGATTAGGTTTTGCGGCCGGAGTCCGCACCTTTGTGGGGGGGGGGACTGTCACGCCCTGACCTGAGTATTCTTTGTTTTCTTTATTGTTTTGGTTAGGTCAGGGTGCGACATGGGTGATGTATGTGTTTTGGTACTGTCTAGGGGTTTGTAGGTTTATGGGGTTGTTTAACATCTAGGTGTTTATGTATGTCTATGGTTGCCTAGATTGGTTCTCAATTAGAGGCAGCTGTTTATCGTTGTCTCTGATTGGGAACCATATTTAGGCAGCCATCTTCTTTGGGTATTTCGTGGGTTATTATCTATGTCTATGTCTCGTTGCCTGTGTCTGCACATTTAGATTATATAGCGCCACGTTCGTTTGTTGTTTTGTAAGTTTCTTTCTTTCTTCATTAAATATAGAACATGTATTCATATCACGCTGCGCCTTGGTCTCCTCACTACGACGATCGTGACAGTCAGTGTGTATAGAGACAGTGTGTAGGGCCCCGTCAGTGTGTATAGAGACAGTGTGTAGGGCCCCGTCAGTGTGTATAGAGACAGTGTGTAGTGTGTATGACCCTGTCAGTGTGTATAGAGACAAATGTCAACTCAGATAGCACATTTAGCCATTTTGTTAGCTATTTAGTTAACTATTTATACTGAACAAAAATATAAACGCAACAATTTCAAATTGAAACATGTTGGTATTACAGACTCAATCAGGGAGAGGTTGAAAACGTCAGTGAAGACACCTGCCACGTCTGACGAGCGTCAGAGCCGGTGTAGTAGGATTCAATCTTAGTCCTGTATTGACACTTTGCCTGTTTGATGGTTCGTCTGAGGGCGTAGCAGATTTTCTTCTAAGTGTCTGGATTAGTTTCCTGCTCCTTGACGTCAGCAGCTCCAGCCTTTAAATCCATGGCTTCTGGTCGGGATATGCACTATTCTATCCTACGTATTCTACAGATATACTATATATTCTATTCACATACTGTCCATTATGTCAAAACGTCCTATCACATATATACATCCATATTTATACTCTGGACTCTGACATTGATCGTCCTAATATTTACATATTTCTTAATTCCATTCTTCTACTTTTTGATTTGTGTGTATTGTTGTGAATTGTTAGATACTACTGCACTGTTGGAGCCAGGAACACAGGCATTTTGCTGCACACGCAATAACATCTGCTAAACGTGTATGTGACCAATAAAATGAAAATTGGATTTGATCCTGTCTCTATAATAGTTCATTTCAGTGGTTCAACCAGAGGCAGCTGTAACGATTGTCTTCTGATGAAGAAGGAGTAGACAAAAGTGCAGCGTGGTACGTGTTCATATTCCCTTTAACTGAACACTAAATACCAAAGAACAAGAGAATAAATGAAAACCGAAACAGTCCCGTATGGTACGGAAAACAACTACCCACAAACACAGGTGGGAACAGGCGACCTAAGTATGGTTCTCAATCAGAGACAACGATAGACAGCTGCCTCTGATTGGGAACCATACCAGGCCAAACACAGAAATACAAAACATAGAACAAAAACATAGAATGCCCACCCCAACTCACGCCCTGACCAAACCAAAAATAGAGACATAAAAAAAGGAACTAAGGTCAGAACGTGACAGCAGCTGGATCGCTGAAGGAAAGTTGACATGTTATATGTGTTGTAATAACGGATTGGTCAAATATGAACAACGAACAATTTGGCAATACATTCCTCTGCCCTCTCTGTGTCGGCGTGGACTGGGAGTCTTTGTGATCTGTAAGTCTACTGACAGAGTTGTAATGGAGTCTCTGTCCTAACTGTGTCTGTCTGGGAGTCTTTGTGATCTGTAAGGGAATAATTGTCTGTACAGTCAGTTTGTAAAGGTCCCTCAGAGTCTCTGTCCTGTGAAGGCCATCCTTGTGAACTGGTCTGTCTCACCATGTGATTGGCTGAGCCCATCTGGACCTGTGGTAACCCCTGCTACATTCTACATTACTATACATTCTACATTCCTATACCTTCCTAATTCCTATACATTCTACATTACTCTACATTGTACATTCCTATAGATTCTACATTACTATACATTCTACATTACTATACATTCTACATTCTTATACATTCTACATTCCATGTTATTAAACTGTACACATTATACCTTATACAATATACGCTACACGTAAATAGAGTATACATTCTCTACACATTATACTCTATATGTTATACTCTATATGTTATACTCTATACGTTATACTCTACATGTTATACTCTACACGTTATACTCTATACGTTATACTCTATACGTTATACGCTACACATTATACTCTATACGTTATACTCTATACGTTATACTCTACACATTATACTCTATACGTTATACTCTACACATTATACTCTATACGTTATACTCTACATGTTATACTCTACACATTATACTCTATACGTTATACTCTATATGTTATACTCTATACGTTATACTCTATACGTTATACTCTATACGTTATACTCTATACGTTATACTCTATACGTTATACTCTATACATTATACTCTATACGTTATACTCTATACGTTATACTCTATACGTTATACTCTATACGTTATACTCTATACATTATACTCTATACGTTATACTCTATACGTTATACTCTATACGTTATACTCTATACGTTATACTCTATACGTTATACTCTATACGTTATACTCTATACGTTATACTCTATATGTTATACTCTATACGTTATACTCTATACGTTATACTCTATACGTTATACTCTATACATTATACTCTATACGTTATACTCTATACGTTATACTCTATATGTTATACTCTATACGTTATACTCTATATGTTATACTCTATACGTTATACTCTATACGTTATACTCTATACGTTATACTCTATACGTTATACTCTATACATTATACTCTATACGTTATACTCTATACGTTATACTCTATATGTTATACTCTATACGTTATACTCTGTACGTTATACTCTATACATTATACTCTATACGTTATACTCTATACGTTATACTCTATACGTTATACTCTATATGTTATACTCTATACATTATACTCTATACGTTATACTCTATACGTTATACTCTATATGTTATACTCTATATGTTATACTCTATACGTTATACTCTATACGTTATACTCTATACGTTATACTCCATACGTTATACTCTATACGTTATACTCTATACGTTATACTCTATATGTTATACTCTATACGTTATACTTTATACGTTATACTCCATACGTTAAATGATACACGTTATCCGCGAAATACCCTACATTCATCACAAAACAGAAAAAGGAGGTATATCAAAAGCAGGTATTATCTCTCTGGTCACCATAGCAACACCCACCTGTAGCACACGCTCCAGCAGGTATATCTCTCTGGTCACCATAGCAACACCCACCTGTAGCACACGCTCCAGCAGGTATTATCTCTCTGGTCACCATAGCATCTCCCACCTGTAGCACACGCTCCAGCAGGTATATCTCTCTGGTCACCATAGCAACACCCACCTGTAGCACACGCTCCAGCAGGTATTATCTCTCTGGTCACCATAGCATCTCCCACCTGTAGCACACGCTCCAGCAGGTATTATCTCTCTGGTCACCATAGCATCACCCACCTGTAGCACACGCTCCAGCAGGTATATCTCTCTGGTCACCATAGCAACACCCACCTGTAGCACACGCTCCAGCAGGTATATCTCTCTGGTCACCATAGCAACACCCACCTGTAGCACACGCTCCAGCAGGTATATCTCTCTGGTCACCATAGCATCACCCACCTGTAGCACACGCTCCAGCAGGTATATCTCTCTGGTCACCATAGCATCACCCACCTGTAGCACACGCTCCAGCAGGTATATCTCTCTGGTCACCATAGCATCACCCACCTGTAGCACACGCTCCAGCAGGTATATCTCTCTGGTCACCATAGCATCACCCACCTGTAGCACACGCTCCAGCAGGTATATCTCTCTGGTCACCCCCAAAACCAATTCTTCCTTTGGCCGCCTCTCCTTCCAGTTCTCTGCTGCCAATGACTGGAACTAACTACAAAAATCTCTGAAACTGGAAACACTTATCTCCCTCACTAGCTTTAAGCACCAGCTGTCAGGGCAGCTCACAGATTACTGCACCTGTACATAACCCAACTATAATTTAGCCCAAACAACTACCTCTTTCCCTACTGTATTTATTTTATTTTATTTATTTATTTATTTTGCTCCTTTGCACCCCATTATTTCTATTTCTACTTCACACATTCTTCCACTGCAAATCTACCATTCCAGTGTTTTACTTGCTATATTGTATTTACTTTGCCACCATGGCCTTTTTTTGCCTTTACCTCCCTTATCTCACCTCATTTGCTCACATTATATATAGACTTGTTTCTACTGTATTATTGACTGTATGTTTGTTTTACTCCATGTGTACCTCTGTGTTGTTGTATGTGTCTAACTGCTTTGCTTTATCTTGGCCAGGTCGGAATTGTAAATGAGAACTTGTTCTCAACTTGCCTACCTGGTTACATAAAGGTGAATTAAATAAATAAAAACCAACTGATATTGCCAAATACTTTAATTATTTTTTCATTTGCAAGATTAGCAAACTGAGGGATTACAGGCCAGCAACAAACACTGACACTACACATCCAAGTATATCTGACCAAATCATGAAAGACAAGCATTGTAATTTTGAATTCTGTAACGTGAGTGTGAAAGTGGTGAACAGAATAATTGTTGTCTATCAACAATGACAAGCACCCAAGGTCTGACAATCTGGAGAGAAAATGACTGTGGATAATAGCAGATGATATTGACATACCTATTTGCCACATCTTCAATTTAAGCCTTCTAGAGAGCGTGTGCCCTCAGGCCTGGAGGGAAGCTAAAGTCATTCTGCTACCTGAGAATAGTGAATCCCCCTTTACTGGCTCAAATAGTGTTTGACCAGATACAATGCTATTTTACAGTTAACAAATTGACAACAGACTTTCAGCATGCTGATAGGGAAGGACATTCAACAAGCACAGCACATACACAGCACGTACACAAATTACTGATGATTAGCTAAGAGAAATTGATGATAAAAATATAATGGAGGCTGTTTTGTTAGACTTCAGTGCAGCTTTTGACATTATCGATCATAATCTGCTGCTGGCAAAAACTATGTGTTATGGCTTTACACCCCCTGTTATAATGTGGATAAAGAGTTACCTGTCTAACAGAACACAGAGGGTGTTCTTTAATGGAAGCTTCTCAAATATAATCCAGGTAATCAGGAATTCCCCAGGGCAGCTGTCTAGGCCCAATACTTTCTCAATCTTTTCTAATGACATGACACAGGCTTTGAGTAAAGCCAGTGTCTATCTATACACGTCAGCTACTACAGCTTCTGAAATGATTGCAACACTTAACAAAGAGCTGCAGATAGTTTCAGAATGGGTGGCAAGGAATAAGTTAGTCTTAAATATTTAAAAAACTGAAAGCATTGTATTTGGGACAAATCTTTCACTAAACCCTAAATCTCAACTAAATCTTGTAATGAATAATGTGTAAATTGAGCAAGTTGAGCTGACTAAACTAACCCTGGATTGCATGGTCAAAATATATTGATACAACAGTAGCTAAGATGGGGAGAAGTCTGTCCATGATAAAGCACTGCTCTGTCTTCTTAACAGCACTATTAACAAGGCAGGTCCTACAGGCCCTAGTTTTGTCGCACCCGGATTACTGTTCAATCGTGTGGTCAGGTGCCACAAAAAAGGACTTAGGAAAATTGCAATTGACTCAGAACAGGGCAGCACGGCTGGCCTTGGATGTACACAGTGAGCTAACATTAATAATATGCATGTCAATCTCTCCTGGCTCAAAGTGGAGGAGAGATTGACTTCATCACTACTTGTATTTGTGAGAGGTATTGACATGTTGAATTCACTGAGCTGTCTGTTTGAACTACTTGCACACAGTTCAGACACCCTGACTACCCCACAAGACATGCCACCAGAGGTCTGTTTAAACTACTAGCATACAGTTCAGACACCCTGACTACCCCACAAGACATGCTACCAGAGGTCTCTTCACAGTCCCCAAGTCCAGAACAGACTATGGGAGGCGCACAGTACTACATAGAGCCATGACTACATGGAACTCTATTCCACATCAAGTAACTGACGCAAACAGTAAAATTCGATTTTAAAACAGATTAAAATACACCTTATGGAACAGCGGGGTCTGTGAAGCAACACAAACATAGGCACAGACACATTCATACACACACACACGATAACATATGCACTTTACACACATACACATGGATTTAGTACTGTAGATATGTGGTAGTGGTGGAGTAGGGGCCTGAGGGCACACAGTGTGTTGTGAAAACTGTGAATGTATTGTAATGTTTAAAAAAAAATGATAAACGGCCTTAATTTTGCTGGACCCCAGGAAGAGTAGATGCTTCCTTGGCAGGAACTACTGGGGATCCGTAATAAACCCCAGGAAGAGTAGCTGCTGCCTTGGCAGGAACTACTGGGGATCCATTATAAACCCCAGGAAGAGTAGCTGCTGCCTTGGCAGGAACTACTGGGGATCCATTATAAACCCCAGGAAGAGTAGATGCTTCCTTGGCAGGAACTACTGGGGATCCGTAATAAATATGAATACAAATACACGTTATACATTATATGCTACACGTCCGTGCCCTCTCTGGGGTATATTAGACCGTTGACGCTGAAGCTGTTGTAGAAGTGGCTGTTGAACTGTCCTGTCTGCCCCCCTCCGCTGAAGCTGTTGTAGAAGTGGCTGTTGAACTGTCCTTCCTGCCCCCCTCCGCTGAAGGTATTGCAGCACACTCCTCTGTTGAAGTGAGACAGGTTGTCTGCTGGGTGACCGTGGACCCCGTGGCCTGAATCTGAGACCCCCGGGTAGTCCTGGCCCGGGGCCTGCGTCGGGGTGTGGGTGGTGTGGTTGTGGTATGGGCTGCTATGGAGGGCTGTAATGTTCCTATTGGTCAGCTCGTTGACCAACCCCAGAGAGCCAGTCTGTCTGCTGGGGGGACTAGAGGCACCTAGGGACCCGGAGCCCAAGGACCCGGGGCCAAGCCCAGCCATACTGCTGAAAAAGTTGTTAAAACACGGAGCGCTGGACACCAGGCTTAGGGGGGAGGAGCTCTTATGACCCTCACTGACCACCTCCATGTCTGGGGAGGCGGTGCCTAGGAGCTGGGGGCTGTCAAAGGTCTTGATGGGCGGGGCGGTTTGGCCGTCCTCTGTCTTGGTGCTGTTAGTGGAGTCGGAGCGGCGCTTCCTCTTCCTCCTGAAGTTCCCGTTGTCAAACATCTTCTCACAGTTAGGATCCAACGTCCAGTAGTTCCCTTTACCTGGAACATGAAAAAATATACCTTTTATTTTTCACATCAGTATTATGTATATTTAATATAATTTACAGTATATTTATTTTCACATCAGTATTATGTATATATAATATAATTTACAGTATATTTATTTTCACATCAGTATTATGTATATATAATATAATTTACAGTATATTTATTTTCACATCAGTATTAAGTATATATAATATAATTTACAGTATATATATTTTCACATCCGTATTATGTATATATAATATAATTTACAGTATATTTATTTTCACATCAGTATTATGTATATATAATATAATTTACAGTATATTTATTTTCACATCAGTATTATGTATATATAATATAATTTACAGTATATTTATTTTCACATCAGTATTATGTATATATAATATAATTTACAGTATATGTATTTTCACATCCGTATTATGTATATATAATATAATTTACAGTATATTTATTTTCACATCAGTATTATGTATATATAATATAATTTACAGTATATTTATTTTCACATCAGTATTATGTATATATAATATAATTTACAGTATATTTATTTTCACATCAGTATTATGTATATATAATATAATTTACAGTATATGTATTTTCACATCCGTATTATGTATATATAATATAATTTACAGTATATTTATTTTCACATCAGTATTATGTATATATAATATAATTTACAGTATATTTATTTTCACATCAGTATTATGTATATATAATATAATTTACAGTATATTTAGTCTATACAGGGCGTCTGTATTCAGAACCCTTCCTTCTGTCCACATTTTGTTACATTACAGCCTTATTCTAAAATGGATTAAATATTGTCTTTTTTATTTATTTTTATTTTACCTTTATCTAACTAGACAAGTCAGTTAAGAACAAATTCTTATTTACAATGACGGCCTACCCCGGCCAAACCTGGACGACGCTGGGCCAATTGTGCGCAACCCTGTGGGACTCCCAATCACGTCCGGATGTGATACAGCTTGGATTCGACCCAGGGACTGTAGTGACGCAGTGCCTTAGACCTCTGACGCCACTCGGGAGCCCAAAAAATAAATTCTCATCAATCTACACACAATACCCCATAAGGACAAAGCAAAAACAGGTTTTATACATTTTTGCAAATGTATTAATAATAAAAACAGAAATTCCTTATCTGCGTAAGTATTCAGACTCGTTGCTATGAGACTCTAAATGGATCTCAAGTGCATCCTGTTTCCATTGATCATCCTTGAGATGTTTCTACAACTTGATTGGAGTCCACCTGTGGTAAATTCAATTGGTTGGACATGATTTTTAAAGGAACACACCTGTCTATATACGGTCCCACAGTTGACAGTGCATGTCAGAGCAAAAACCATTATTCTTAAATGGAAGAAGTTTGTATCCACCAAGACTCTTATTAGAGCTGGCCGCCTGGCCAAACTGAGCCATCGGGGGTCACTCCAGAGTTTCTCTGTGGAGATGGGATACACTTCCAGAAGGACAACCATCTCTGCAGCACTCCAAAAATCAGGCCTTTATGGTAGAGTGACCAGACGGAAACCACTTCTCAGGTAAAGGCACGGCATCCCTCGTGGAGTTTGCCAAAAGGCACCTAAAGACTCTCAGACCATGAGAAACAAGATTCTCTGGTCTGATGAAATCAAGATTGAACTCTTTGGCCTGAATGCCAAGCGTCACATCTGGAGGTAACCTGGCACCATCCCTACGGGGAAGCATGGTGCTTCAACAAAGTACTGAGTAAGGGGTCTGAATACTTATGTAAATGTCATATTTTTGTTGTTTTATTTTTGTCTATATTTCCTAACATTTCTGAAAACCTATTTTTCCTTTGTCATTATGGGGTATTGTGTGTAGATTGATGATGGAGGAAAAACCCAATTGAATCCATTTTAGAATACAAAATGTGGAAACAGTCAAGGGGTCTGAATACTTTCCGAATGCAATTCCATATAAAGGAATGCAATGAAGAACCACAGAGTGACATGCTCATCTTGAGAATACTGCTGCTGGGCCAAACAATATTACAGATGAAAGAAATGAGGACTTGGGTAAAGTCTGAAGGTTGTGTTGGGTGCAGGAATAAAACACTGACGAGCCTCTCCTTTATATGGAATGTAGACATTCACACAATGGGAAAGGAAAGGGGGGTTTCCTAGTCAACTGAGTGCCTTCAACTGAAATGTGTCTTCTGATTTAACCCAACCCCCCTGAATCAGAGAGGTGCGTGGGGGGGGGGGGGGGCTGCCTTAATCAACATCCACGGCGCCCATGGCAGAACGACAGATTTTTACCTTGTCAGCTCGGGGATTCGATCCAGCAACCTTTCAGTTAATCGTTTATCTATAACCTGCCATGGTAGGAAACTGAATGTCCACTCATTATGCGCGTGAAGCCTCTAATAACAAGCTCATCCCTAACGTTTCCTATTTCTAACAAACCGTTGGGATGAACCTATAGAATAATATACAGGCACTTCAGAAAGTATTCACACCCTTTGACTTCTTCCACATTATGTTGTGTTACAAAGTGGGATTAAAATGGATCCAATTGTCTTTTTTTTTTGTGTCAATGATCTACACAAAATACTCTGTAATGTCACATTGGAAGAAAAAAAAACACTAACATATCTTGATTAGATAAGTATTCAACCCCCTGAGTCAATAGATGTTGGAATCACCTTTGGCAGCGATTACATCTACCAATAGGTGCCCTTCTTTGCGAGGCATTGTAAAACCTCCCTGGTCTTTGTGGTTGAATCTGTGTTTGAAATTCACTGTTGGACTGAGGGACCTTACAGATAATTGTATGTGTGGGGTACAGAGATGAGGTAGCCATTCAAAAATAATGTTAAACACTATTATTGCACACAGAGTGAGTCCATGCAACTTATTATGAGACTTGTTAAGCACATTTTTACTCCTGATCTTATTTAGGCTTGACATAACCAAGGGGTTGAATACTTATTGACTCGAGATATTTCAGCATTTAAATTTTTATTAATTTAATTAATTCCACTTTGATATTATGGGGTATTGTGTATAGGCCAGTGACACAATATCTCGATTTAATCCATTTTACATTAGGGCTGTAACACAACAACATTTGAACAACATTTGGGGGTGTGAATACTTTGTGAAGGCTCTGTATATTATAATCTATGTATTGCCACATAGTTATACTTCCCATGATAGAGCAGAAGACCATTCATGCATTATATTAGACTCTTCACATCCTAAATCTATGGAATGTCATATTGTAATGAGACAGGCAGGGAGCAGGTCTCGAACTCTCGACCTTCTAGCCCGAGGTCCGGCGCGCAAAAGCATGCCTAAGCGGCAGAGTCGATTTCCGCGCATATAAACCCAGTGTCGTTACAATATAATTGTCCTGCTAATAAGACTTTATATATTTAATTTCCACAAAATAAGCACTATAATACGCATTCTAGCCTTCAACGTTGAGGGAACAATTTGAAAGTAGAAAATTAACAATTACCAGGATATGGGATAAGCCTTTATTTCATCCAACTGGTTTTAACTGACATGATAGCCTGCAACCGGCCTACATCGAGTTGTTCAATCGGTCATAGGCCTACGCTTTTACACGTGTTTGTATAGGATTTCTAACGAACAGCTGAACATCACATAGCCCATCTGAGTCATTAACATATAACATTATATCTACACATGGGGCTAGAACATTTATAGGTTACAAATAGATGTTACAATAATATAATATAATTATAATACCTGGGTCATCCTCATCACGGGGGACCTTTTTAAAACAGTCGTTAAGTGACAGATTATGTCGGATAGAGTTCTGCCACCCCACCTTGCTCTTCTTGTAGAATGGGAAGTTATCAGCGATATACCGGTAGATCTGACTCAGGGTCAACTTCTTCTCGTGCACGTTCTGGATCGCCATGGCGATGAGCGCAGAGTAGGAGTAGGGAGGACGGACCAGCTTTAGCAACTCCTCCTGACTGGCGATGGACAGCCAACCCAGGTCTGGACCCCCGAACCCGGGGGAGTTGGTGAGGAACTGCCGCTGTGTCCCGTAGGAAGGCGGCATGAAGGATGCGGAGTTGACAGCGGGCCTGTTCAGCCAAAGGTATGGGTTGGGGGAGGATGTGTAATCTCCGAAACCGTATCCAGACGGCCTCTGTGCGCCCTGGAAGCTCTGCTGGTGGTGATACATGTTTAAATTGTCGCAGTAGACAGCCATCTCCTGCGGCTCCTGGGCGCCCTTGGGCTGGGGTTGGAGAGAGCTGGCGGATGGAGAGGAGGTGTGGTGGACTGAAGGGTCGATGGAGTTCATGCTCCACGCGGGAGGACAACCCCAAGACGCTACAGTAACGGGTCAGAACGGATGAACAAGCAACAGCAGCAACAAGTACCAGATTGTATAACTTCAGACCGACAGTTTCTCATTCAGACAGATCATCTCTAAAAGCCAATAGACACCCACTAACTGGTTGGGGGTGTGGTCATGGAACTTGAACCGACATGCAGAGGTGAGAAAGAGAAGAACTCGACAGTGACGGTTTCCTTAAAACATAATATCCAATGAAAAATATGACCTGAAAATGATTCAAATCAGCGTCAGTAGAATAGGTCTAATATATAAAATACCTCCGATTATTTTATCCAAAGCCTTAAACCTAAATGTTGTTATAATTAGAAGGCTACTATTATGATATATAACAATACAGCTTCCGTCCCTCTCCTTGCCCCTACCTGGGTTGGAACCAGGGACCCTCTGAACACATCAACAACAGCCACCCTCGAGCCCTTGTAGAGCAAAGCGGACCGTCACCGACTGAAACGCTATTAGCACCCCGCTAACTAGCTAGCTATTTCACATCGGTTACATATACATATCATTTTTATAATAATATAAATATGCATTTAAATAGTTTCTAATAATAGACATTCAAAGCATGTCAATTAACTTGTTTATTGAGAGAATAAATGGGAGATTAAAGGCTTATACAGATGAAGTCGGAAGTTTACATAAACTTATGTTGGAGTCATTAAAACTCGTTTTTTCAACCACTCCACAAATTTCTTGTTAACAAACTATAGTTTTGGCAAGTCAGTTAGGACATCTACTTTGTGCATGACACAAGTCATTTTTCCAACAATTGTTTACAGACAGATTATTTCACTTGTAATTCACTGTGTCACAATTCCAGTGGGTCAGAAGTTTACATACACTAAGTTGACTGTGCATTTAAACAGCTTGGAAAATTCTCGAAAATTATGTCATGGCTTTAGAAGCTTCTGATAGGCAAATTGACATCATTTGAGTCAATTGGAGGTGTACCTGTGGATGTATTTCAAGGCCTATCTTCAAACTCAGTGCCTCTTTGCGTTACATCATGGGAAAATCAAAAGAAATCAGCCAAGACCTCATAAAAAAAATTGTAGACCTCCACAAGTCTGGCTCATCCTTGGGAGCAATTTCCAAACGCCTGAAGGTACCACGTTCATCTGTACAAACAATAGTACGCAAGTATAAACACCATGGGACCACGCAGCCGTCATACCGCTCAGGAAGGAGACGCATTCTGTCTCCTAGAGATGTACGTACTTTGATGCGAAAAGTGCAAATCAATCCCAGAACAACAGCAAAGGACCCTGTGAAGATGCTGGAGGAAATAGGTACAAAAGTATCTATATCCACAGTAAAACGATATATCCTATATCGATATAACCTGAAAGACGCTCAGCAAGGAAGAAGCCACAGCTCAAAATCTGCCATAAAAAAAGCCAGACTATGGTTTGCAACTGCACATGGGGTCAAAGATCGTACTTTTTGGAGAAATGTCCTCTGATCTGATTAAACAAAAATGGAACTGTTTGACCATAATGACCATCATTATGTTTGGAGGAAAAAGGGGGAGGCTTGCTAGCCAAAGAGCACCATCCCAACCGTGAAGCACGGGGGTGGCAGCATCCTGTTGTGGGGGTGCTTTGCTGCAGGAGGGACTGTTGCACTTCACAAAGTAGTATCATGAGGTAGGAAAATTGTGGATATATTGAAGCAACATCTCAAGACATCAGTCAGGAAGTTAAAGCTTGGTCGTAAATGGGTCTTCCAAATGGTCAATGACCCCAAGCATACTTCCAAAGTTGTGGCAAAATGGCTTAAGGACAACAAGGTCGAGGTTTTGGAGTGGCCATCACAAAGCCCTGATCTCAATCCTATAGAAAATGTGTGGGCAGATCTGAAAAAGTGTGTGCGAGCAAGGAGGCCTACAAACCTGACTCAGTTACACCAGCTCTGTCAGGAGGAATGGGCAAAAATGCACCCAACTTGTTGTGGGAAGCACGTGGAAGGCTAACCATAACTTTTGACCCAAGTTAAACAATTTAAAGGCAATGCTACCAAATAATAATTGAGTGTATGTAAACTTCTGACCCACTGGGAATGTGATGAAAGAAATAAAAGCTGAAATAAATAATTCTCTCTACTTTTATTCTGACATTTCACATTCTTAAAATAAAGTGGTGATCCTAACTGACCTAAAACAGGGAATGTTTACAATGGTGAAATGTCAGGAATTGTGAAAAACTGAGTTTAAATGTATTTGGCTGAGGTGTAAACTGAGTTTAAATGTATTTTGCTAAGGTGTAAACTGAGTTTAAATGTATTTGGCTGAGGTGTAAACTGAGTTTAAATTTAAACTTCAGACTTCAACTGTATATTTATATTTGTTTTATTCTTCAGTTTAAATTCTTCAGTTTATATTATTATTATGATCATCATCAGTGTTAGTATGATTGGTATGAGGAGTATAATTCTTATTATATTAGAAGTAGTACAATTAATATAATTATACTAATAAAGTAATACGTTTTTTCAATTATATAATTATGCCTATAAAGAGTATGACAATAACAAATAAGATGAATAATTATAATTATAATATAAGTAATAATACATTGCAATAACACATTGTAATAATACATTATAATAATACATTGTAATAATACATTGTAATAATACATTGTAATAATACATTATAATAATACATTGTAATAATACATTATAATAATACATTGTAATAATACATTATAATAATACATTGTAATAATACATTATAATAACACATTGTAATAATACATTATAATAATACATTGTAATAACACATTGTAATAATACATTGTAATAATACATTATAATAACACATTGTAATAATACATTGTAATAATACATTATAATAATACATTGTAATAATACATTGCAATTATAATAATACATTATAATAATACATTATAATAATACATTGTAATAACACATTGTAATAATACATTGTAATAATACATTATAATAACACATTGTAATAATACATTATAATAATACATTGTAATAACACATTGTAATAATACATTGTAATAATACATTATAATAACACATTGTAATAATACATTGTAATAATACATTGTAATAATACATTATAATAATACATTGTAATAATACATTGCAATTATAATAATACATTATAATAATACATTATAATAATACATTGTAATACATTATAATAATACATTGTAATACATTATAATAATACATTGTAATACATTATAATAATACATTATAATAATACATTGTAATACATTGTAATAATACATTGTAATAATACATTGTAATAATACATTGTAATACATTGTAATAATACATAATAATAATACATTGTAATAATACATTATAATAATACATTGTAATAATACATTGTAATAATACATTGTAATAATACATTGTAATAATACATTGCAATTATAATAATACATTGTAATGCATTGTAAAAAATAGTACATTGTAATAATTAAATATATTAATACATTAGAATACATTGTTATACATTGTAATAATAATACACTGTAATACATTGTAATTATAATACACTGTAATACATTGTAATTATAATACACTGTAATACATTGTAATAATAATACACTGTAATACATTGTAATTATAATACACTGTAATACATAGTAATAATAATACACTGTAATACATTGTAATAATAATACACTGTAATACATTGTAATTATAATACACTGTAATACATTGTAATTATAATACACTGTAATACATTGTAATTATAATACACTGTAATACATAGTAATTATAATACACTGTAATACATAGTAATTATAATACACTGTAATACATTGTAATTATAATACACTGTAATACATAGTAATTATAATACACTGTAATACATTGTAATTATAATACACTGTAATACATAGTAATTATAATACACTGTAATACATTGTAATAATAATACACTGTAATACATTGTAATTATAATACACTGTAATACATTGTAATAATAATACACTGTAATACATTGTAATTATAATACACTGTAATACATAGTAATAATAATACACTGTAATACATTGTAATAATAATACACTGTAATACATTGTAATTATAATACACTGTAATACATTGTAATTATAATACACTGTAATACATTGTAATTATAATACACTGTAATACATTGTAATAATAATACACTGTAATACATTGTAATTATAATACACTGTAATACATTGTAATAATAATACACTGTAATACATTGTAATAATAATACACTGTAATACATAGTAATAATAATACACTGTAATACATAGTAATAATAATACACTGTAATACATTGTAATAATAATACACTGTAATACATTGTAATTATAATACACTGTAATACATTGTAATTATAATACACTGTAATACATTGTAATTATAATACACTGTAATACATTGTAATTATAATACACTGTAATACATTGTAATTATAATACACTGTAATACATTGTAATTATAATACACTGTAATACATAGTAATTATAATACACTGTAATACATTGTAATTATAATACACTGTAATACATAGTAATTATAATACACTGTAATACATAGTAATTATAATACACTGTAATACATAGTAATTATAATACACTGTAATACATAGTAATTATAATACACTGTAATACATAGTAATTATAATACACTGTAATACATTGTAATAATAATACACTGTAATACATAGTAATTATAATACACTGTAATACATTGTAATTATAATACACTGTAATACATTGTAATTATAATACACTGTAATACATTGTAATTATAATACACTGTAATACATAGTAATAATAATACACTGTAATACATAGTAATTATAATACACTGTAATACATAGTAATTATAATACACTGTAATACATAGTAATTATAATACACTGTAATACATTGTAATTATAATACACTGTAATACATAGTAATTATAATACACTGTAATACATAGTAATTATAATACACTGTAATACATAGTAATTATAATACACTGTAATACATTGTAATTATAATACACTGTAATACATAGTAATTATAATACACTGTAATACATTGTAATAATAATACACTGTAATACATTGTAATTATAATACACTGTAATACATAGTAATTATAATACACTGTAATACATAGTAATTATAATACACTGTAATACATTGTAATTATAATACACTGTAATACATAGTAATTATAATACACTGTAATACATAGTAATTATAATACACTGTAATACATAGTAATTATAATACACTGTAATACATTGTAATTATAATACACTGTAATACATAGTAATTATAATACACTGTAATACATAGTAATTATAATACACTGTAATACATAGTAATTATAATACACTGTAATACATTGTAATAATAATACACTGTAATACATAGTAATTATAATACACTGTAATACATTGTAATAATAATACACTGTAATACATTGTAATTATAATACACTGTAATACATAGTAATTATAATACACTGTAATACATTGTAATAATAATACACTGTAATACATTGTAATTATAATACACTGTAATACATTGTAATAATAATACACTGTAATACATTGTAATTATAATACACTGTAATACATTGTAATAATAATACACTGTAATACATTGTAATAATAATACACTGTAATACATTGTAATTATAATACACTGTAATACATTGTAATAATAATACACTGTAATACATTGTAATAATAATACACTGTAATACATTGTAATAATAATACACTGTAATACATAGTAATTATAATACACTGTAATACATTGTAATAATAATACACTGTAATACATTGTAATTATAATACATGGTAATAATCACACTTTTTTGTTCTTGAACTCATCATTTTGACGAGCTTTTATTTGAGGAAACATTGGATTAGAATGTTCATTTTTCACATGGGACATATGACTTCAGTTCCAATATTTTAATAAAGTGTGGTACAGTGTCTAGTGTGTGTGTGTGTGTTTAAATTGAAGACTGTGGGTGTATAATGGTGACAAACTGTTGGCTCTCACATCACCCTAAATGAATTCTAAATTATATGTCAGATAGGCTCATCAGTTTTATAAAGCAGACATCTAAACGGATACTACATACACTGAACAAAAATATAAACGCAACATGCAACCATTTCAAAGAGAGTATTTGCCCACCGAAGTCGGTTACTGACACCGAACTGCAGTCAGGTCAAGACCTCGAACCAACGGTCTTACAATCTTAAAAATCAACGCTTATATTTTAACACATTTCACAGTTCGATCTCCTTCAGACACACCGCATGTCAACGCCTGTCACACAAGCAATAAATAAAACCAACGTCTAGAGGAGAATTAAAAGTAATCCTATCGAATTTACAGCCTGCAAACTCAGACACTTTTTGTTTTACACCAACTATAATATCTTGCTGTAAAAAGAACACGGCAACACAGATGGTGTATGTTCTGATAGATGTTCCATCTGGGATGTTCCACCTGGGATGTTCCACCTGGGATGTTCCATCTGGGATGTTCCATCTGGGATGTTCCACCTGGGATGTTCCATCTGGGATGTTCCACCTGGGATGTTCCACCTGGGATGTTCCATCTGGGATGTTCCATCTGGGATGTTCCATCTGGGATGTTCCACCTGGGATGTTCCATCTGGGATGTTCCATCTGGGATGTTCCATCTGGGATGTTCCACCTGGGATGTTCCATCTGGGATGTTCCATCTGGGATGTTCCATCTGGGTTAGCAAAGCGCTCCCTACTGTTGGACCACTGATGTTGGAGGAAAACAACAGTAGTACATGACACAGTGCACAGATTAACCAAAAGATGGTGCTGTGTCTCTTCTCTCTCCTCTGCGACCATCACATACTGTTGTGTACTTTTAGCTTTCAAGTTTTAATGTCACGTGCACAAGTACAGTGAAATGTCTTTCTTGCCAGCTCTTTCCCAACAATGCAGTAACCAATATCAGTAGTACTTCAAAATGAAGTAAAGTAGAACAAAAACACACCAGAAATAGAAATACGAGGAAATATGAGAAAACATGTAAGGTACACTACATGACCAAAAGTATGTGGACATGTGCTCGTCAAACATTTGATTCCAAAATGATGGGCTGTTCTGACCTTAGTTCCTTTTTTATGTCTTTGGTTGGTTAGGTTGGTCAGGGCGTGAGTTGGGGTGGGTAGTCTATGTTCTTTTTTCTAGGTTGTTATATTTATATGTGCCTAGTATGGTTCTCAATCAGAGGCAGGTGTCGTTCGTTGTCTCTGATTGAGAATCATACTTAGGTAGCCTGTTTTCCCCATTTTTGTTGTGGGTGTTTAATTTGGGTGTTTAATTTCTGGCAGAACTGTTTTGTTTTCTCTTCGTTATTATTTTGTGTAGTGTTCAGTTTGTTCAATTAAAACATGACGAACACTTACCACGCTGCATTTTGGTCCTCCTCTCCTTCCACCAACGAGAAGCGTTACATGGGCATTAATATGGAGTTGGTCCCCCCTTTGCTGCTATAACAGCCTCCACTCTTCTGGGAAGGCTTTCCACTAGATGTTGGTACATTACTGCAGGGACTTACTTCCATTCAGCCCCAAGAGCATTAGTGAGGTCGGCACTGATGTTGGGCAATTAGGCGTTCGATGGGGTTGAGGTCAGGGCTATGTGCAGGCCAGTCAAGTTCTTCTACACTGATCTCTAGAAACCGTTTCTATATGGACCTCACTTTGTGCACAGGGGCATTGTCATGCTGAAACAGGAAAGGGCCTTCTCCAAACTGTTGCCACAAAGTTGAAAGCACAGAATCGTCTAGAATGTCATTGTATGCTGTAGCGTTAAGATTTCCCTTCACTGGAACTAAGGGGCCCGAACCATGAAAAACAGCCCCCGAACATCATCCTCCTCCAACAAACTTTACAGCTGGCAATATGAATTGGGACAGGTAGCGTTCTTCTTGCATCCAGATTAGTCCGTTGGACTGCCAGATGATGGCATCACTCCAGAGAACGTGTTTCCACTGCTCCAGAGTCCAAAGACGGCGAGCTTTACACCACTCCAGCCGACACTTGGTATTGAACATGGTGATCTTAGGCTTGTGTGCGGTTGCTCGGCCAGGGAAACCCATTTCATGAAGCTCCAGACAAACAGTTCTGACGTTGCTTGCAGAGGCAGTTTGGAACTGTATAGTGAGTTTTGCAACCAGGCGTTTCAGTACTCGGAGGTCCCGTTCTGTGAACTGGTGTGGCCCAGTTTGCGGATGAGACGTTGTTTTTTTATACACCGGTCAGCACCTGTGGCTGAAAAGACGTGTTCTACATTTTTCTTTGGATACAAATGTTCTTGCAATGTTCTCAGGAAACGTGTCTTGGACATTCATGTCTTACATTTTGAGAACACGGTAACCATGTTCTGTGTATGTTTTCTGGGACAATGATTGAATAGTCTCTTAGAAAACAGGAAAGGAATGTTCTTGAAACGATCTCATGATACACGTGTCTAGAACATTCATATCTTAAGTTCTGAGTTCTGTGGAAGTTCGATTTGATGTTAACGGAATGGTCTCTTGGAAACATTCCTTGCACATCACGAAAACATTCCTATGATAACTTTAGTTTAATGACCTAATGAGACTCTGAAAGGAATGTTCTCTTAAGTTGCAGGAACGTTTGTTGTTAGCTGGGTTGTTGTGCTGGCACCACACTGCCAAGTTTACTAACCTCCTCCCTGTAGGCTGTGATCATATCGTCAGCAAACTTAATGATGGTGTTGGAGTCATGCGTGCCCACACAGTCGTGGGTGAACAGGGAGTACAGGAGGGGACTATGTGGAGGAGGTGAGGTTGCCTACCTTCACCACCTGGGGGCGGCCCTTAAGGAAGTTCAGGATCCAGTTGCAGAGGGATGTGTTCAGTCCCAGGGCCCTTAGTTTAGCGATGAGCTTGGAGGGGACTATGATATTGAATGCTGAGCTGTAGTCAATGAACAGCATTCCTCTTATCTAGGTGGGTGAAGGCAGTGTGGAGTGCAATTGAGATTCCGTCGTCTATGAATCTGTTGGGGCGTTATGCGAATTGGAGTGGGTCCAGGATGTCTGGAATGATGGAGTTTATGTGAGCCATAACCAGCCTGATTATACTGCTGCATCAGTTACCTGATGTGGAATAGAGCCTCCCATAGTCTGTGCGGGCCTTGGGGACTGAAGAGACCTCTGGTGGCATGTTTTGTGGTGTATGCATGGGTGTCCGGGCTGTGTGATAGTCGTTGTAACAGACAGCTCTGTGCTTTCAACTTTGCAAATTTCCTCTTTGTGGCACCTGACCACACGATTGAACAACTGAACAGTAGTCAAGGTGCGACAAAACTAGAGCCTGTAGGACCTGCCTTGTTCATAGTGCTTTTAAAAGGTAGAGTAACGCTTTATTATGGACAGATTTCTCTCCAGCTTAGCTACTGTTGTATCAATATATTTTGACCATGACAGTTTAGTCACCTCAATTTCCACATTATATATGATGATGATGATGATGATTCCCAGGATCGATGGTTAGTAAACCGGCTACGCGAACACGGGAGGAGCGGGAGTATCCATCTTGACGCGCGGCTCCAGCCACAAGACCCGAGGACGAGGAGCGGGAGTATCCATCTTGACGCGCGGCTCCAGCCACAAGACGACACCGACCAGAGGAACAGTCCCGAGGACGAGGAGCGGGAGTATCCATCCTGACGCGCGGCTCCAGCCACAAGACGACACCGACCAGAGGAACAGTCCCGAGGACGAGGAGCGGGAGTATCCATCCTGACGCGCGGCTCCAGCCACAAGACGACACCGACCAGAGGAACAGTCCCGAGGACGAGGAGCGGGAGTATCCATCCTGACGCGCGGCTCCAGCCACAAGACGACACCGACCAGAGGAACAGTCCCGAGGACGAGGAGCGGGAGTATCCATCCTGACGCGCGGCTCCAGCCACAAGACGACACCGACCAGAGGAACAGTCCCGAGGACGAGGAGCGGGAGTATCCATCCTGACGCGCGGCTCCAGCCACAAGACGACACCGGCCAGAAGAACAGTCCCGAGGACGAGGAGCGGGAGTATCCATCTTGACGCGCGGCTCCAGCCACAAGACGACACCGACCAGAGGAACAGTCCCGAGGACGAGGAGAGGGAGTATCCATCTTGACGCGCGGCTCCAGCCACAAGACGACACCGACCAGAGGAACAGTCCCGAGGACGAGGAGCGGGAGTATCCATCCTGACGCGCGGCTCCAGCCACAAGACGACACCGACCAGAGGAACAGTCCCGAGGACGAGGAGCGGGAGTATCCATCCTGACGCGCGGCTCCAGCCACAAGACGACACCGGCCAGAAGAACAGTCCCGAGGACGAGGAGCGGGAGTATCCATCCTGACGCGCGGCTCCAGCCACAAGACGACACCGGCCAGAGGAACAGTCCCGAGGACGAGGAGCGGGCCGGTCCGTGCGCCGACGATGAAAATCACGGATTACATTTTTTTGTTTTGTTTATTTCACCTTTATTTTAATTTCACCTTTTTAACCAGGTAACCCTAACCCTTTATTTAGGCCAGTTGAGAACAAGTTCTCATTTACAACTGCAACCTGGCCAAGATAAAGCAAAGCAGTGCGACAAAAACCATACATGGGATAAACAAATGTACAGTCAATAACACAATAGAAGAAAAATCTATATACAGTGTGTGCAAATGTAGTAAAATTAGGGAGGTAAGGCAATAAATAGGCCATAGTAAAAAATAGTTACAATTTAGCGTTAACACTGGAGTGACAGATGTACAGATGATGATGTGCAAGTAGAGATACTGGGGTGCAAAAGAGCAAAAATAAGTAACAATAGGGGGATGATGGGTGTTGGGTGTGCTATTTACAGATTGGCTGTGTACAGGAGCAATGATCGGTAAGCTGCTTTGACAGCTGATGCTTAAAGTTAGAGAGGGAGATTTAAGTCTCCAGCTTCAGTGATTTTTGCAATTCGTTCCAGTCATTGGCAGTAGAGAACTGGAAGGAAAGGCGGCCAAAGGGGGAGATGGTTTTGGGGATGACCAGTGAAATATACCTGCTGTAGCGCGTGCCACGGGTGGGTGTTGCTATGGTGACCAGTGAGCTGAGATAAGGCAGGGCTTTACCTAGCAAAGACTTATAGATGGCCTGGAGCCAGTGGGTTTAGCGATGAATATGAAGCGAGGGCCAACCAACAAGAGCATACAGGTCGCAGTGGTGGGTAGTGTAAGGGTCTTTGGTGACAAAACAGATGGCACTGTGATAGACTACATCCAATTTTCTGAGTAGGGTGTTGGAGGCTATTGGGTAAATGACATTGCCGAAGTCAAGGATCGGTTGGATAGTCTGTTTTACGAGGGTATGTTGTTGGGATCCAGAATGTCCTCCACCGGAACCCAACACCTGTAACCTATAAGTCACCTCCTTGACCCTCCAGAGAACCTTGAACGGTTTGAGCAGCGTCTAGCAGGGCAGGCGGAGTGGGAGGTTCCTGGTAGAGAGCCTGACACAATCCCCAGGATGGAGCACTGGATTCTCACCTGCTCCTTCTGACTGTGGAAGGCGTGCTGGAGTCTGATGTGATACTCGCTCCACACTTCTGCATGCCTGAACCACTCATCAACCGCAAGAGCGTTCGTCTGGCCGGGGTCCACGGAGCCAGAGCCGGTTGAAAACCCAGAACACACGGGAAAGGAGTCATCCTGGTGGAGGAGTGACGAAACAAATTCTGGGCGTACTCTGCCCATGGAAGAAATCGGGCCCACTCTCCCTGAATGTCCTGGCAGTGACTCCTTAGGAACCTTCCCAGCTCCTGGTTCATCCTCTCCACCTGCCTGTTGGACTGAGGCCTATACCCGGAAGTGAGGCTGACTGTGACCCTGAGCTTCTCCATAAAGGCTCTCCATACCCGTGATGTGATTGGGACCCACGGTCAGAGACGATGAAAATCTATCCACAACCACCAAAATTGTGTTGTGAAACCATCAGAGGAGGTGAGATCATTGACAAAGTCCATGGATCGATGAGACCAGGGATGCTGAGGCACGGGAAGAGGAAGGAGTTTCTCTATAATTATTATTATACCTTTATTTCAACAAGGAACATAGACTGAGACCAAGGTCTCTTTTACAGCTGGGCCCTGCGTATACATGTTTACACATACAGTTTAGGTACAATGATTAAGAAACTACACAAGACAAACAAAACGATCACAGATAACACAAAAAAATACAGCAACAGATCACATTTACACACAGGTTATTCCCCTAACATCACAATAACTTGCATTAGATGGGATACTCACACCTGTACCAGGCGGTGGAAGATCACGTGATTGTCCCTCTGCTCTCGTGGATCCCGAGTTGGGATGTACCGGACACTGCTGGAGCCCTCCTTGACTACAATAGAGAGAGCCCCAGCTGTCTCCGTCTGCATCGCTCCGCTGCAGGGAGGCCCCTACCTCAGGTTCAGACGCGGCTACAGATTGTTCACTGAGAAAGGGAGAGAAGCGATGTGGGTACCGATGCTCCCAAAGTAGATTGCCCAACCAGATGGCCATCACAATGAGTGCGTCCCAACATACCAGTTCCGTTTGAAGCCGGACAGGAAGACCATGTCAGTGACTCAACCCACTCAAGTGACACATCCCTCCTAGGGACGGCATGGAAGAGCACCAGTAAGCCAGTGACTCAGCCCCTGTAATGGGGTTTGAAGCAGAGAATCCCAGTGGAAAGAGGGGAACCGGCCAGGCAGAGACAGCAAGGACGGTTTGTTGCTCCAGTGCCTTTCTGTTCACCTTCACACTCCTGGGCCAGACTTAATTCAATCATAGGACCTACTGAAGAGATGAGTCTTCAATAAAGACTTAAAGGGTCTGCATCTCTCACATGGGTAGGCAGACCATTCCATAAAAGTGAGCTCTATAGGAGAAATCCCTGCCTTAAGCTGATGATCAGAACTTCTAGGGACAGTAAGGAGGCCTGCGTCTTGTGACCATACCGTACGTGTAGGTATGATCGGCAGGACCAAATCGGAAAGATAGGTAGGAGTAGGCCCATGTAACCATCCTTTGTAGGTTAGCAATGAAATAAGCCCTAGCCTTAACAGGAAGCCAGTGTAGAGAGGCTAGTACTGGAGTAATGTGATACAATTTTTTGGTTCTTGTCAAGATTCTAGCAGCCGTGTTTAGCACTAACTGAAGTTTATTTTGTGCTTTATCTGAGTAGCCGGAAAGTAGAGCATTTCAGTAGTCTACTCTAGAAGTGACCAAAGCATGGATACATTTTTCTGCATCATGTTTGGACAGAAAGTTCCTGATTTTTGCAATGTTACGCAGATAGAAAAAAGCTGTTCTTGACACAGTCTTGATATATTCGTAAAATGAGAGATCAGGCTCCAGAGTAACGCTGAGGTCCTTCACAGTTTTATTTAAGATGACTACAACCATCAAGATTAATTGTCAGATTCAACAGAAGATCTCTTTGTTTCTTGGGACCAAGCACTAGCATCTCTGTTTTGTCTGATTTTTTAAAAGTAGAACCTTTTCTTGCCATCCACTTCTTTATGTCTGAATCACAGGCTTCCAGCGAGGGCAATTTTGGGGCATTACTATGTTTCATCGAAATGTACAGCTGTGTGTCGTCCACATAGCAGTAAAAGTTGATAATGTGTTTCTGAATGACATCACCAAGAGGTAAAATATATAGTGAAAACAATAGGGCTCCTAAAACGGCGCCTTGAGGAACACCGAATTGTACAGTTGATTTATCAGAGGACAAACCATCAACAGAGACAAACTGATATCTGATATCTTTCCGACAGATAAGCTCTAAACCACCATCAATGTGATGATTGATGGTATCAAAAGCAGCACTAAGGTCTAGGAGCACGAGGACAGATGCAGAGCCTCAGTCTGATGCCATTAAAAGGTAATTTACCACCTTCACAAGTGCAGTCTCAGTGCTATGATGGGGTCTAAAACCAGACTGAAGCATTTCGTATACATTGTTTGTCTTCAGGAAGGCAGTGAGTTGCTGCCATCCAAGTTGTTTTTTATCTTTTCTGGGTCAAGGCTTTTTCAAGAGAGGCTTTATACTTCTACTTTTAGTGAGTTTGGTGAATAGGCAGCCATCTATTAACCTCAGTCATTTTCCATCCAAGTTGTCATACCCCTGTGTATATACAACAATAATCTTTTCACCTTTCCACTCTCACTTCACGGAATTCTAAATTACAATTCTTGTCTTTAATAATTTGGTCAGATATACTTGGATGTGTTGTGTCAGCATTTGTTGCTGGCATGACATGCCTAAATTTGCTAATCTTGACAATTAAAAAATCATTAAAGTAGTTGTCAAAATCAGTCGGTTTTGTGATGAATGAGCCATCTGATTCAATGAATCAGCTGTTTGCCTTTTGTCCCCAAAGTTTAATTGAAGGTGCTCCATAGCTTTTTACTATCATTCTTTATGTCATTTATCTTTGTTTCATAGTGTAGTTTCTTCTTCTTTTTATTCAGTTTAGTCACATGATTTCTCAATTTGCAGTACATTTGCCAATCGGTTGTGCAGTCAGACTTATTTGCCATTATTTTTGCCTAATCCATCTCAACGATACAATTGTTCAATTCCTCATCAATTTAACAGTTTTTACAATAATTTTCTTAATGGGTGCATGCTTATTAGTAACTGGGATAAGCAGTTTCATAAATGTATCAAGTGCAACATCTGTTTGCTCCTCATTAAACACAATGGACCAACAGATATTATTTACGTCAACCACATAGGAATCATTACAAAACTTATTGTATGACCTCTTATGCACTATATTAGGCACTGACTTTGGATCTTTGGTTTTCCTAGATATGGCTACTACAGTGCCTTGCAAAAGGCCTACTCCCTCATCAATGTTTCTGTAGGCCTACTACCTGGCAGGACTACCTCGCATGATGACCGTGCTTCTACACCTGCATTGCTTGCTGTTTGGGGTTTTAGGCTGGGTTTCTGTACAGCACTTTGAGATATCAGCTGATGTACGAAGGGCTATATAAATACATTTGATTTGATTTGATTTGATGACTCCTTGCTGTCCCCAGTCCACCTGGCTGTGCTGCTGCTCCAGTTTCAACTGTTGTGCCTGTGGCTATGGAACCCTGACCTGTTCACCGGACGTGGTCCCTGTCCCAGACCTGCAGTTTTCAACTCTCTAGAGACAGCAGGAGCGGTAGAGATACTCTTAATGATCGGCTATGAAAAGCCAACTGACATTTGCTCCTGAGGTGCTGACTTGTTGCACCCTCTACAACTACTGTGATTATTATTATTTGACCATGCTGGTCATTTATGAACATTTGAACATCTTGGCCATGTTCTGTTATAATCTCCACCCGGCACAGCCAGAAGAGGACTGGCCACCCCTCATAGTCTGGTTCCTCTCTAGGTTTCTTCCTAGGTTTTGGCCTTTCTAGGGAGTTTTTCCTAGCCACCGTGCTTCTACACCTGCATTGCTTGCTGTTTGGGGTTTTAGGCTGGGCATTTTTCCTATTTTGTTGCAACATAACCTGGAATTTAAATAGATTTTTATTTTGATTTCATGTAATGGACATAAACAAAATAGTCCAAATTAGTGAAGTGAAATGAAAAAAAATCACTTGTTTAAAAAAAATAACATTCAATAAAAACAGAAAAGTGGTGGGTACATACAGTGCCTTGCGAAAGTATTCGGCCCCCTTGAACTTTGCGACCTTTTGCCACATTTCAGGCTTCAAACATAAGGATATAAAACTGTATTTTTTTGTGAAGAATCAACAACAAGTGGGACACAATCATGAAGTGGAACGACATGTATTGGATATTTCAAACTTTTTTAACAAATCAAAAACTGAAAAATTGGGCGTGCAAAATTATTCAGCCCCTTTACTTTCAGTGCAGCAAACTCTCTCCAGAAGTTCAGTGAGGATCTCTGAATGATCCAATGTTGACCTAAATGACTAATGATGATAAATACAATCCACCTGTGTGTAATCAAGTCTCCGTATAAATGCACCTGCACTGTGATAGTCTCAGAGGTCCGTTAAAAGCGCAGAGAGCATCATGAAGAACAAGGAACACACCAGGCAGGTCCGAGATACTGTTGTGAAGAAGTTTAAAGCCGGATTTGGATACAAAAAGATTTCCCAAGCTTTAAACATCCTAAGGAGCACTGTGCAAGCGATAATATTGAAATGGAAGGAGTATCAGACCACTGCAAATCTACCAAGACCTGGCCGTCCCTCTAAACTTTCAGCTCATACAAGGAGAAGACTGATCAGAGATGCAGCCAAGAGGCCCATGATCACTCTGGATGAACTGCAGAGATCTACAGCTGAGGTGGGAGACTCTGTCCATAGGACAACAATCAGTCGTATATTGCACAAATCTGGCCTTCATGGAAGAGTGGCAAGAAGAAAGCCATTTCTTAAAGATATCCATAAAAAGTGTTGTTTAAAGTTTGCCACAAGCCACCTGGGAGACACACCAAACATGTGGAAGAAAGTGCTCTGGTCAGATGAAACCAAAATTAAACTTTTGGCAACAATGCAAAACGTTTGGCGTAAAAGCAACACAGCTGAACCCACCATCCCCACTGTCAAACATGGTGGTGGCAGCATCATGGTTTGGGCCTGCTTTTCTTCAGCAGGGACAGGGAAGATGGTTAAAATTGATGGGAAGATGGATGGAGCCAAATACAGGACCATTCTGGAAGAAAACCTGATGGAGTCTGCAAAAGACCTGAGACTGGGACGGAGATTTGTCTTCCAACAAGACAATGATCCAAAACATAAAGCAAAATCTACAATGGAATGGTTCAAAAATAAACATATCCAGGTGTTAGAATGGCCAAGTCAAAGTCCAGACCTGAATCCAATCGAGAATCTGTGGAAAGAACTGAAAACTGCTGTTCACAAATGCTCTCCATCCAACCTCACTGAGCTCGAGCTGTTTTGCAAGGAGGAATGGGAAAAAAATTCAGTCTCTCGATGTGCAAACTGATAGAGACATACCCCAAGCGATTTACAGCTGTAATCGCAGCAAAAGGTGGCCTAACAAAGTATTAACTTAAGGGGGCTGAATAATTTTGCACGCCCAATTTTTCAGTTTTTGATTTGTTAAAAAAATATCCAATAACTGTCGTTCCACTTCATGATTGTGTCCCACTTGTTGTTGATTCTTCACAAAAAAAATACAGTTTTATATCTTTATGTTTGAAGCCTGAAATGTGGCAAAAGGTCGCAAAGTTCAAGGGGGCCGAATACTTTCGCAAGGCACTGTATTCACCCCCAATACTATGAAGCCCCTAAATAAGATCTGGTCAAATAATTAGTTAAATAAAGTCCACCTGTGTGCAATCTAAATGTCACAATGTCTGTCACATGATCTCAGTATATATACACCTGTTCTGAAAGGCCCCGGAGTCTGCAACACCACCAAGAAAGTAGCACCATGAAGACCAAGGAGCTCTCCAAACAGGTCAGGGACAAAGTTGTGGAGAAGTACAGATCAGGGTTGGGTTAAAAAAAATATCCGAAACTTTGAACATCCCACGGAGCACCATTAAATCCATTATTAAAAAATAGAAAGAATATGGCACGAGAGGGCCGCCCACCAAAACTCACGGACCAGGCAAGGAGGGCATTAATCACAGAGGCAACAAAGAGACCAAAGATAACCCTGAAGGAGCTGCAAAGCTCCACAGCGGAGATTGGGGTATCTGTCCATAGGACCACTTTAAGCCGTACACTTCACAGAGCTGGGCTTTACGGAAGAGTGGCCAGAAAAAATAAGCAAATATGTTTGGTGTTCGCCAAATGGCATGTGGGAGACTCCCAAACATATAGAAGAATGTATTCTGGTCAGATGAGACTAAAATTGAGCTTTTTGGCAATCAAGGAAAAAGCTGTCTGGCACAAACCCAGAGAACCCGGAGAACACCATCCCCACAGTGAAGCATGGTGGTGGCAGCATCATGCTGTGAGGATGTTTTTCCATCGGCAGGGACTGGGAAACTGGTCAGAATTGAAGGAATGATGGATGGCACTAAAACAGGGACATTATGGAGGGAAACCTGTTTGTCTTCCAGAGATTTGAGACTGGGACGGAGGTTCACCTTCCAGCAGGACAATGACCCTAAGCATACTGCTAAAGCAACGCTCGATTGATTTAAGGGGAGACATTTAAATGTCTTGGAATGGCCTAGTCAAAACCCAAACCTCAATCCAATTGAGATTCTGTGGTATGACTTAAAGATTGCTGTACACCAGCGGAACCCATCCAACTTGAAGGAGCTGGAGCAGTTTTGCCTTGAAGAATGGGCAACAATCCCAGTGGCTAGATGTGCCAAGCTTATAGAGACATAGCCCAAGAGACTTGCAGCTGTAATTGGTGCAAAAGTTGGCTCTACAAAGTATTGACTTTGGGGGCTGAATAGTTATGCACGCTCAAGTTCAGTTTTTTAGTCTTTATTTCTTGTTTGTTTCACAATAAAAAATATTTTGCAAAGTCAAAGTGATAAACATGTTGTGTAAATCAAATGATACTACAACCCCCCCAAATACTTTTAATTCCAGGTTGTAAGACAACAAAATAGGGGGGTGACACTGTATATTGTGATCACTACATCCTATGGATCTGGATACTGCTTTCAAGCACATTTCTGCAGCACTATTAAAGATGTGACCAATACATGTTGATGATTTCATTCCTGTGCTTTTTTGTAACCATGGCAGGTTGACTGACAACCTGAACCAGATTGCAGGTATTGGTTTACAGTTTTACATTGTTTTTGATTGGGAAGCTTGATGAAAGCCAGTGAATATTTAAATCACCCAGAAAATATACTTCTGTGTTGATATCACATACTGTAGAGCTCTGTCACAGTGACCATCGGGTTCTCGGTCACCTCCCTGACCAAGGCCCTTCTCCCCTGATTTCTCAGTTTGGCCTGACGGCCAGCTCTAGGGAGAGTCTTGGTGGTTCCAAACTTCTTCCATTTAAGAATGATAAAGGCCACTGTTTTCTTAGGAACCTTCAATCCTGCAGACATTTTATGATACTCTTCCCCAGATCTGTGCCTCGACACAATCCTGCTTTGGAGCGCTACAGACAATTCCTTCGACCTCATGGCTTGGTGTTTCCTCTGACATGCACCTTATATAGACAGGTGTGTGAGATGCCGTACGCGACGGGGTAAGAAGAAACGACTACCAGAGGCAGAGGAGACCGTTCACACGGTCCCAGGACCAAAGGGACTGAGTGTCTTCAATTTATCAAGCAAGATATTGAGCCCTGCCCATGTCTCCTAGCTTTGTAAAGGACACCAGCAGTATGGTCTCAGAACAGCTCCCCTCCTTTGTAAAGGACACCAGCAGTATGGTCTCAGAACAGCTCTCCTCCTTTGTAAAGGACACCAGCAGTCTGGTCTCAGAACAGCTCCCCTCCTTTGTAAAGGACACCAGCAGTCTGGTCTCAGACCAGCTCCCCTCCTTTGTAAAGGACACCAGCAGTCTGGTCTCAGAACAGCTCCCCTCCTAAAGGACACCAGCAGTCTGGTCTCAGAACAGCTCCCCTCCTTTGTAAAGGACACCAGCAGTATGGTCTCAGAACAGCTCCCCTCCTTTGTAAAGGACACCAGCAGTCTGGTCTCAGAACAGCTCCCCTCCTTTGTAAAGGACACCAGCAATATGGTCTCAGACCAGCTCCCCTCCTAAAGGACACCAGCAGTATGATCTCTATTATTGAATCTCTTGATTCTCTCCCTGAGAATACTTTGTTAGTTACTTTTGATGTTGAGTCGTTATACACAAATATTCCACACGAGGGCGGTAATTGAAGCTATGGAACATTTTCTTCTGCAACGTGACCTTAATGAACTACCTTCCAGTGCTGCATTATAACATTGGTAGAAATAGTACTCACACATAACTACTTCATGTTTCTAAATGATTTCTTTATGAAATGATTTCTTTATTCTAAATAATGTCTTTATTCAGACGAAGGGTACTGCTTTGGGATCCCCCATGGCTCCCAACTATGCTAATGTGTATGTGGGTTACATGGAGAGAAACAGTCCATTTTCAATCCTCTCAAAAAAAAATTATTGCCTGACATTATTATTTGGAAACGGTATATTGATGATATTTGTGTTCCATGGAGGAGTGATGCAAAACAGCTCAGGGTGTTTTATGCTTTTCTTAACTCCTGTTCTGAGCATCTGAGATTTATTATACAGTCTGACACACGTCAAATCAGTTTCCTTGATCTTCTGATTTTGTGTTTGGATAATGTTCTATACACTGATCTTTACAGGAAACCTACTGATCGTAACAGTTTGTTGAGGGCTGATTGTTGACACCCGCTTCCCTTGAAAAACACTTTGCCCTAGAGCCAATTCTGTCAAATCAAAAGAATTTGCAAAAAACAATCCGATTTCGACAGAAATATGGCTGAGACGCAAAGAAAGTTCTAAACAAATCGAGACATGATCTCAGTCTCCTAAAAAGACGCATTCTTGTGCTCTAACTAACCGCTATTCAAAGTGCTCTGAACAAATTAAAGGAATCGTTCACAAACATTGGCACATTCTAAGATCCGATGACAGTATCGGTAATGTGTTTTCAGACCCTCCCTTGTTTGGATTCTCACTCAGGGCTGAAACCTCAGAGATCAACTTGTAAACTCTGATTTACCACCCCAAAATATCCCTGCACAACATATGTTTGCACCTCTACCAGATGGAAACATTGTAAATGTTTGTAGGCCTATGTATCCAAATTGTATGTATTATCGTATGCTATCCATTCATGTTTTTGGTATGTTCTTCTTATATCTGAGAATCAACCAATGATATCAGGCCAAACCCGGCCATGATAAGACACCTCCTTTGACACTATATCAACTAGTGACTCCACAGTGTTTGTCATTATGATTAGACAGACACCTGTGTGTATCCTTTGACACTATATAAACTAGTGACTCCACAGTGTTTGTCATTATACCATGAAGAAGACAGCTTGTCTGTTGCTTATTGGGTTTTTAAATTATTGCACCTGAGCTCCTAGAGTGTGTGGCTCTTTTTCAATCAATTGAATTTACCACAGGTGGATCTCAATGATGATCAATGGAAACATTATGCACCTGAGATCAATTTCGAGTCTCATCGCAAAGGGTCTGAATATTTATGTAAATAAGGTATTTCTGTTTTTTTATTTGTAATACATTTGCAATAATGTCTAAAACCTGTTTTCACTTTGTCTTTATGGGGTATTTTCTTTTACGGGCTCTTAACCAACCGTGCTATTTTGCTTGTTTTTTCACATTGTTTGTAACTTATTTTGTACATAATTGGGGTGGCAGGGTAGCCTAGTGGTTAGAGCGTTGGGCCAGTAACCAGCAGGTAGCCTAGTGGTTAGAGCGTTGGGCCAGTAACCAGCAGGTAGCCTAGTGGTTAGAGCACTGGGCCAGTAACCAGCAGGTAGCCTATTGGTTAGAGCGTTGGGCCAGTAACCAGCAGGTAGCCTATTGGTTAGAGCGCTGGGCCAGTAACCAGCAGGTAGCCTAGTGGTTAGAGCGTTGGGCCAGTAACCAGCAGGTAGCCTATTGGTTAGAGCGTTGGGCCAGTAACCAGCAGGTAGCCTAGTGGTTAGAGCGTTGGGCCAGTAACCAGCAGGTAGCCTAGTGGTTAGAGCGTTGGGCCAGTAACCAGCAGGTAGCCTAGTGGTTAGAGCGTTGGGCCAGTAACCAGCAGGTAGCCTATTGGTTAGAGCGCTGGGCCAGTAACCAGCAGGTAGCCTAGTGGTTAGAGCGTTGGGCCAGTAACCAGCAGGTAGCCTATTGGTTAGAGCACTGGGCCAGTAACCAGCAGGTAGCCTAGCGGTTAGAGCGATGGACAAGTAACTGAAAGGTTGCAAGTTCAAATCCACGAGCTGAAAAGGTACAAATCTGTTGTTCTGCCCCTGAACAGGCAGTTAACCCACTGTTCCTAGGCAGTCATTGAAAATAAGATTTTATTCTTAACTGACTTGCCTGGTTAAATAGGTTAAATAAATAAATAACGTTGACGCTACCGTCTCTTATAACCGAAAAGAGCTGCTGGATATCAGAACAGCGATTTCTCACCTTGAACTGGATGAATAATTTTCCTTTAATGAGTCGGACGAGAGGGATTTACTCCAGACACCGAACAGGCCCTCATCCCTGTCACTCACAGGACCAAGAGACAGAGGTTTGGCGGAAGGAGATCGGGGTGCCTTCTAAGGATCCGGCGACTAATCTGCCTTTGCCATCGGTACTATTGGCCAACGTACAATCACTGGATAATAAAGTGGATGAACTAAAAGCATGTATATCCTACCAACAGGACATTAAAAACTGTAATATCTTATCTTTCACAGAGTCGTGGCTGAATGACGACATGAATAACATACAGCTGGCGGGATATACACTGTATCGGCAGGACAGAACAGCAGCCTCTGGTAAGACAAAGGGTGACGGTCTATGTATATTTGTAAACAACAGCTAGTGCACAATATCTAAGGAAGTCTTGAGGTTTTGCTCACCTGAGGTAGAGTATCTCATGATAAACTGTAGACCATACTATCTACCTAGAGACTTTTCATCTATATGATCACTCAATGAGCTGTATACGGTCATAAGCAAACAGGAAAACGCTTATCCAGAGGTGGCGCTCCTAGTGGCCGGGGACTTTAATGCAGGGAAAATTAAATCAGTTTGACCTAATTTCTACCAGCATGTTAAATGTGCAACCAGAGGAAAAATAATCTAGACCACAGTTACTCCACACACAGAGACGTGTACAAAACTCTCCTTGAGAGTAGAAGTCGGAAGTAGAGTCGGACCAAAATGCAGCGTGGTATTCTTGATACATGTTTAATGATGATGAAACACGATCAATACAAAAACAACAACCGTAACGTGAAAACCTATACAGCCTATCTGGTGACAACAAACACAGAGACAGGAACAATCACCCACGAAACACTCAAAGAATATGGCTGCCTAAATATGGTTCCCAATCAGAGACAACGATAAACACCTGCCTCTGATTGAGAACCACTTCAGGCAACCATAGACTATGCTAGAAAACCCCACTAAACCACAATCCCAATACGTACGAAAAAAATCCCAAGACAAAACACACCACATAAAAAACCCATGTCACACCCTGGCCTGACCAAAATAATAAAGAAAACACAAAAGACCAGGGCGTGACAACCTGAGAAAGGATTAGGAATATTGTTTGAAATGTTTGGACCAAGTTTACAGGTAACTTATTAGTAACTTATTAGATACTTTAGGCATGTTGGGCGAGTTGAAACCGGTGTATTTCTGAATCACCAAATAAATGGGCATTTTTGGGACATAAAAAAGGATATTATCGAACAAAAGGACCATTTGTGATGTTTCCGGGACATTTTGGAGTGCCAACAGAAGAAGATCTTCAAAGGTAAGGCATATATTATATGGCTATTTCTGACTTTCGTGTCTCAACTCCCTGGTTGAAAAAGATGTGTTATGCATTTGTATGCTGGACGCTGTCCTCAGATAATCACATGGTTTGCTTTCGCCGTAAAGCCTTTTTGAAATCTGACACCTTGGCTTGATTAACAACAAGTTAAGCTTTATTTTGATGTATTGCACTTGTGATTTCATGAAAGTTTAATATTTATAGTAATTTAATTTGAATTTGGCGCTCTGCCATTTCACCGGATGTTGGCCACCGTCCCACTGATCTGCAAGAAGTTTTAAGCCTCAATGTCCAGCAATACATAGCTTAACTAGTAAGTCTGTTTGTTTGGTTATCACGGCAACTACTGTAACTATCTGGTAAACTTGCCAGCTACTTCAGTGGATTAACCCATTTCTACCTTCAACTGAACCCATTTCTACCTTCAAATGAACCCATTTCTGGTGGTAAACGTGTTAAACTATAGACATGGCATATAAGGGGTAATCAACTCTGTGTGCGTCTTGGAATACACCTTCCCCCTCATTGATTATTTTCCATAGAACGCAAAGCGCTTCATTGATGATCTCTGACACGTTGCATTGCATCGATTAGCATAATTTTAATGAACATTTCACATTATCATGGCAATCCAGCATCATCTGAATGAACATTCTACATTATCATGGCAATCCAGCATCATCTGAATGAACATTCTACATTATCATGGCAATCCAGCATCATCTGAATGAACATTCTACATTATCATGGCAATCCAGCATCATCTGAATGAACATTCTACATTATCATGGCAATCCAGCATCAGTTGATAGAACATAACAAAATACCATGGAAATGATTGCATCACATTACCAGGCAGCCATTGGGAGTGTTCCCATAACCCATGAGTTTACCAGTCAATTGCTAGTTAGAGCTTCCAAGTCCGTTCTATTTATTCTGATTCCACCCCCCCTCCACCATCCTCGTCCAACCTCAATAACCCTACACGTCAATCTTTCCCTCTCTTCCACATACCAGCACTTACATTACATCAGCACATGCTTCACTGTTTCATCAACCATACAGTCCACACACAAACCGTTCACTCCACACACAAACCATTCACTCCACACACAAACCGTTCACTCCACACACAAACCGTTCACTCCACACACAAACCATTCACTCCACACACAAACCGTTCACTCCACACACAAACCGTTCACTCCACACACAAACCGTTCACTCCACACACAAACCGTTCACTCCACACACAAACCGTTCACTCCACACACAAACCATTCACTCCACACACAAACCATTCACTCCACACAAACCATTCACATGCTTGCCAACCAGATGTCATAGGTGCAATCAAGCAAGCACCACCTCTTCCTTCCTAATCTGACCCTTGAATCTTGGTGTCATAGTTCTTCGTGGCACCAGAGAGCAGCAGAGACCTCCCTAGAGACTTTTATTGGACTCACTATTTCATGATTGTGTTGTGTCCCTGTTACAGTTTTTTTCCAACTGCTTACACACGTTTTCAAAACTGTCTCCTTTTTTTCAAAACTCTACACGCAATTCCCAAAACTGCACACACAAAATGCAAAATGCCTCACGTCTCCTTCAAAATGTAACACTGCATTCAAAATGCCATGAACACATGTCAGAATGAAGCATTGGCATCAAATGGCAAACACTGCTTTCATAATAGTACCTTTCTGGATCTACCATGTAAACACTGTTGTTCTAAATCTAAAGCTCTTTGGTCTTTCATAGGCTTATATCTACATTTCAATACAATGTTCTACAGTGAAAGTCATCTTCTGAGAGGGGTAACAAGAACACTGTAAACACCAATGTAATGTTCTACAGTGAAAGTAATCTGCTGAGAGGGGTAACAAGTACACTGTAAACACCAATACAATGTTCTACAGTGAAAGTCATCTGCTGAGAGGGGTAACAAGTACACTGTAAACACCAATGCAATGTAGAAACAGAAAATATTTATTAGGCCAAACATTACTGTTGTATACAGTAGCATACAACAAAACCATAAACATATGTAAACCAAAAGTATAGTCTTTAGAATACAGTAAAGAACACAATTGTGTGTGTGTGTGGGGTCCCGGGGTCCAGGAATTGGTAGGGGGGGGCAGTCACCAGTGCTAAGCTACCCTTCATCTCTTCTCCGGCCTGGGTCTGGCCACAATACTTCGTCCACATCACAAGATAAGTTTTCTCTTGCCAAACATCGAGTGAAGTATCTCCTAGCATGGCGTATCCAACCTTGGACAGAGGCAACCTCTATGTCCCCACATGGAGGGAGGTATCTCCTAGCATGGCGTATCCAACCTTGGACAGAGGCAACCTCTATGTCCCCACATGGAGGGAGGTATCTCCTAGCATGGCGTATCCAACCTTGGACAGAGGCAACCTCTATGTCCCCACATGGAGGGAGGTATCTCCTAGCATGGCGTATCCAACCTTGGACAGAGGCAACCTCTATGTCCCCACATGGAGGGAGGTATCTCCTAGCATGGCGTATCCAACCTTGGACAGAGGCAACCTCTATGTCCCCACATGCGTCCTCCATTGCCTGGAGAAGCGGCATGCGGGCATAGGGTTGGCGATCATACACTTTCCAGTGCCAGGCTGAGAAGAATTCCTCTATGGGATTTAGAAAAGGTGAATATGGGGGTAGGTAAAAAACTACAAATTGTGGATGGGTGGCAAACCAGTTTTGGACCAGAACAGCCCGGTGAAAACTAACATTGTCCCATAAAACCACAAATCTAGCAGGCTCCTGATCTGGATCAGGGACAAGCATTGTGTAAATTGCATCCAGAAAAGTGAGCATATGGCCGGTGTTGTACGGACCCAGTGTGGCATTGTGATGGAGGACCCCGTTTTGAGTGATGGCAGCACATATAGTTACCCCCACGCTGTCCAGGGACATTGGTAGTTGCCCTCTGTCCTATTACATTTCTTCCGCGGCGCCTGGTTTTGGTGAGGTTGAAGTCAACCTCATCCACATAAATAAATTAATGGCGAATTACATGGGCATCCAGCTCCAATACTCTCTGTAACAGACAAAAGGATATACAGATGAGTAAATATGGTCTGAAGTGCTGGATGTAGTGTTGCATACATACCTCTACAAAGTCATGTCGCATATTCTTGCCTCTGTCAGAGTTTCTCTCAAATGGCACCTTGTAAAGTTGTTTCATCGTCACTCGGTGCCGTTGGAGGATGCGTTGTATGGTCGACAGGCTTACAGCATTGATGTTGTTAAATATGGTGTCGTTCTTCAAGATATGCTCTCTTATCTCTCGAATCCTAATTGCATTGTTGGCCAAAACCATATTTATAATTGCAGTCTCTTGTACATCTGTAAACAAGCGTCCTCGTCCTCCATGATGTCTTTGCCTTTCCACTCTGTACAGAATTCAAACACAGTATGTGTTCAGCATAGGAACTGTAAACAATGTACAAAAACATGTAGTACAGCCTGATAACCAACCTCATTCATTCAATGCAGTGCAGTAAATGGATGGCTTAGAGTTACAAATGTTTATGCAATACTATGCAGTCATTCGTATTTTACAGTACATTACTGTAATGCTAAAATAGTCATTATATAGTTGCATACCTGTTCTCATTTCTGAAGGTTCGAATTATGGACGCCAATGTAAATCGACTCAAGTTGGGCTGGACTCTCAGTCCAGCCTCTCTCATGGTCAAACCGTGGTTGATCACACGATCAACAAGTGTTGCCCTAATCTCATCAGAGATGGCTCTCCTTCCTTCTCTTCTTTGCCCCCGTCCTCTTCTTCATCTTCCTCTCCCTCCTACTCCTTTTGCTCTCTGTCCATTGTTGGCATCCATTGTTCAAAACAGGTAATCTGACCTATGACCTATTTACAGGCCTATACTACAGTAAAGCAGTGATTGGTTTGTGATCAGTTAAGCTATTAGTGTTTGCACATGTTTGCACATGTGAGGAGTGTGTGTGGTGAATAAGTGTAGCATTTTGATTGGTTGTGTTTGGAAAAGGAAAGCAAGTCCCTTCCTGTTAGATTTTTGTGTTTTAGGTAGAGAATTGTGTGTGGTGTTTTGAAAAAAGTGTTTTTATGCAATTGACAACTGAGTCAAAGGCTGAGAAATAGCTTATGGTTTTGGATATTTGGTGTGTAGTTATGCACTTTAAGTGAGAGGTTTCAAAAATCGTGTGACATTAAAAGATTTTGTGTGTAAGCAGTTGGAAAAAACTGTAAAAGAGGTGTGTTTTGCAGAAGCTTGCATTGTTTACCGAGTGCATTCGTTTCCCGAGTGAGTTTTTCGAGACTCAGTGTTGTTGTTTTTCTAGTGTACTGGGATCCTGCGGCTACTGTTTCTCAGTAAAGTATTTATGTTTATCTTTAACCACTGATTCCTCGTCTGGTCTGTTCTCTGCAACAGGGTTCAACCTCCCCCCGTCACAGTATGTCCACTGCCCTTCCTTTGGAGGCCATATAAATGCTGGCCCTTGGGCTTTCTGTCCCACCTCTCTGTCACACATAATGGCTCTAATCTTACATTTGGCCTCACCTACCTCTCCCGGGTCATACTGTCTCACGTAACTTGACGATATAGCAGGGTTCCCCAATTGGTGGCCCGCGGGTGGATGATTATTTTCTCTGTATTGTCTGTATACCGTTGTATTTTACATTTGTGTGACTGTCTGAAGCTGAAAAAGACAGGAAAATATTCATCTAATTTAACCTATGCACTAACAAGGCTTTTCAGCATCTGCAGCTTGACTACTGCTAGAGTACTGTACCATTATTGATCTACTGTTCTTCAACAACAGATTCACATTGGATGGGTTGATTACGATTCAAACCTTCTCTCAGACTGCCTAATACATACGCTTAGAGTAGGTTCACTCCATTTAATGTATTTGATAATCGGGTTACTTTGTTACTTTTGGATCACTTTCCCTTTAAGAGGCATTATATGAAGACAAAAAGGATCCATCAAACGCATGTGGTGTGTAATCTTAGTTGTCTCTGACTTGTGGTCAGACTCGCACAGGTGGAACAAACTTCAACTTTTTCAGTGCTGAATTGAGCATTATTGAGAAAACAGAAAGGTTTCATAATGTATTTTGCTTCCTGAATTTAAAAGTAATCCATGAAATAATGACCAGGTTTTCAAAATCATCTGTAATCTGAATGTTTTTGCTGGTAGCGTAACTGGCCACAGTTAATAACCCCAACCGGGATTTAAATGTCACCCTCCTCTAGTACTTCTGACCAGGGCACAGGGTATTGTCACGCCTGCTCCCGCTCTTCCTCAGGCTGCCCTGCACTACGTACTCCTGCCACCATCATTATGCACACCTGCTTCCCTCGTCACTCCCATCAGCGATTCATTGCTCTCAACCTGGACTCATGCTAGGTTATATGCTACATGTACTGGTATTGAGAGGCTATATGCGACAGTTAGCTACATTTACTAGTATTGAGAGGCTATATTTTACATTTACTAGTATTGAGAGGCTATATGCTACAGTTAGCTACATGTACTAGTATGCTACATGTACTAGTATTGAGAGGCTATATGCTACATGTACTAGTATTGAGAGGCTATATGCTACATGTACTAGTATTGAGAGGCTATATGCTACATGTACTAGTATTGAAAGGGTATATGCTACAGTTAGCTACATGTACTAGTATGCTACATGTACTAGTATTGAGAGGCTATATGCTACATGTACTGGTATTGAGGGGCAATATGCTACATGTACTAGTATTGAGAGGCTATATGCTACATGTACTAGTTTTGAGAAGTTATATGCTACAGTTAGCTACATGTCCTAGTATTGAGAGGCTATATGCTACAGTGCCAGAATAATTTTGCACGCCCAATTTTTCAGTTTTTGATTTGTTAAAAAAGTTTGAAATATCCAATAAATGTCGTTCCACTTCATGATTGTGTCCCACTTGTTGTTGATTCTTCACAAAAAAATACAGTTTTATATCTTTATGTTTGAAGCCTGAAATGTGGCAAAAGGTCGCAAAGTTCAAGGGGGCCGAATACTTTCGCAAGGCACTGTACATGTACTAGTATTGAAAGGGTATATGCTACAGTTAGCTACATGTACTAGTATGCTAGATGTACTAGTATTGAGAAGCTATATGCTACATGTACTAGTATTGAGAGGCGATATGCTACATGTACTAGTATTGAGAGGCTATATGCTACATGTCCCAGTATTGAGAGGCGATATGCTACATCTACTAGTATTGAGAGGCTATATGCTACAGTTAGCTACATTTACTAGTATTGAGAGGCTATATTTTACATTTACTAGTATTGAGAGGCTATATGCTACATGTACTAGTATTGAGAGGCTATATGCTACATGTACTAGTATTGAGAGGCTATATTTTACATTTACTAGTATTGAGAAGCTATATGCTACATGTACTAGTATTGAGAGGCTATATGCTATAGTTAGCTACATCTACTAGTATTGAGAGGATATATGCTACAGTTAGCTACATTTACTAGTATTGAGAGGATATATGCTACAGTTAGCTACATTTACTAGTATTGAGAGGCTATATGCTACATTTACTAGTATTGAGAGGCTATATGCTACATTTACTAGTATTGAGAGGCTATATGCTATAGTTAGCTACATCTACTAGTATTGAAAGGCTATATGCTACAGTTAGCTACATGTACTAGTATTGAGAGGCCAGATGCTACATTTACTAGTATTGAGAGGCCAGATGCTACATTTACTAGTATTTTGAGGCTATATGCTACATGTACTAGTATTGAGAGGCTATATGCTACATGTACTAGTATTGAGAGGCTATATGCTACATGTACTAGTATTGAGAGGCTATATGCTACATGTACTAGTATTTTGAGGCTATATGCTACATGTACTGGTATTGAGAGGCTATATGCTACATGTACTAGTATTGAGAGGCTATATGCTACATGTACTAGTATTGAGAGGCTATATGCTACATGTACTGGTATTGAGAGGCTATATGCTACATGTACTAGTATTGAGAGGCTATATGCTACATGTACTAGTATTGAGAGGCTATATGCTACATGTACTAGTATTTTGAGGCTATATGCTACATGTCCCAGTATTGAGAGGCTATATGCTACAGTTAGCTACATGTACTAGTATGCTACATGTACTAGTATTGAGAGGCTATATGCTACATGTACTGGTATTGAGAGGCTATATGCTACATGTACTAGTATTGAGAGGCTATATGCTACATGTACTAGTATTTTGAGGCTATATGCTACATGTCCCAGTATTGAGAGGCTATATGCTACATGTACTGGTATTGAGAGGCTATATGCTACATGTACTAGTATTGAGAGGCTATATGCTACATGTACTAGTATTGAGAGGCTATATGCTACATGTCCCAGTATTGAGAGGCTATATGCTACATGTACTGGTATTGAGAGGCTATATGCTACATGTACTAGTATTGAGAGGCTATATGCTACATGTACTAGTATTGAGAGGCTATATGCTACATGTCCCAGTATTGAGAGGCTATATGCTACATGTACTAGTATTGAGAGGCTATATGCTACAGTTAGCTACATGTACTAGTATTGAGAGGCTATATGCTACAGTTAGCTACATGTACTAGTATTGAGAGGCTATATGCTACAGTTAGCTACATGTACTAGTATGCTACATGTACTGGTATTGAGAGGCTATATGCTACATGTACTAGTATTTTGAGGCTATATGCTACAGTTAGCTACATGTACTAGTATTGAGAGGCTATATGCTACAGTTAGCTACATGTACTAGTATGCTACATGTACTGGTATTGAGAGGCTATATGCTACATGTACTAGTATTGAGAGGCTATATGCTACATGTACTAGTATTTTGAGGCTATATGCTACATGTACTAGTATTTTGAGGCTATATGCTACATGTACTGGTATTGAGAGGCTATATGCTACATGTACTAGTATTGAGAGGCTATATGCTACATGTCCCAGTATTGAGAGGCTATATGCTACATGTACTGGTATTGAGAGGCTATATGCTACATGTACTGGTATTGAGAGGCTATATGCTACATGTCCCAGTATTGAGAGGCTATATGCTACATGTACTGGTATTGAGAGGCTATATGCTACATGTACTAGTATTGAGAGGCTATATGCTACATGTACTAGTATTGAGAGGCTATATGCTACATGTACTAGTATTGAGAGGCTATATGCTACATGTACTAGTATTGAGAGGCTATATGCTACATGTCCCAGTATTGAGAGGCTATATGCTACATGTACTAGTATTGAGAGGCTATATGCTACATGTCCCAGTATTGAGAGGCTATATGCTACATGTACTAGTATTGAGAGGCTATATGCTACATGTACTGGTATTGAGAGGCTATATGCTACATGTACTAGTATTGAGAGGCTATATGCTACATGTCCCAGTATTGAGAGGCTATATGCTACAAGTACTAGTATTGAGAGGCTATATGCTACATGTCCCAGTATTGAGAGGCTCTATGCTACATGTACTAGTATTGAGAGGTTCTATGCTACATGTACTAGTATTGAGAGGCTATATGTTACAGTTAGCTTCATGTACTAGTATTTAGAGGCTATATGCTACAGTTAGCTACATGTACTAGTATTGAGAGGCTCTATGCTTTTTGCTGCAGTAAGTATTACTAGTTTTCCCCTGTCTCTCTGTGCTGTGTAAGAGAAAAACGAATTATAGGCTGTTTTCATCCCTGCTTGCTTCTTTAATTCACAAACCAATTACTTCAGATTTTCCACTTCAGGTAGAGTGAGAGAGTGGTAGAGAGGGAATGAGGGAGGGGTGGAGAGACAGAGAAATAGAGCAAGAGTCAGAGAAATGGGAGAGAGAGAGAGAGAGAGAGAGAGAGAGAGAGAGAGAGAGGGCACAAAAGACAGTCGTTTGAATTGGTACCACATGTAGACGGAGATGAAAGGAGTAGAAATAAAAATAGAGAATATTCCCCCGGCTGCTTCAGTATGAAGGATTCCTCCCTCCCTCCCTCCCTCCCTCCCTCCCTCCCTCCCTCCCTCCCTCCCTCCCTGTCTGTCTGTCTGTCTGTCTGTCTGTCTGTCTGTCCCTCTCTGTCTGTCTGTCTGTCCCTCTCTGTCTGTCTGTCTGTCCCTCTCTGTCTGTCTGTCTGTCTGTCTGTCCCTCTCTGTCTGTCTGTCTGTCTGTCCCTCTCTGTCTGTCTGTCTGTCTGTCTGTCCCTCTCTGTCTGTCTGTCTGTCTGTCTGTCCCTCTCTGTCTGTCTGTCTGTCTGTCTGTCTGTCCCTCTCTGTCTGTCTGTCTGTCTGTCTGTCCCTCTCTGTCTGTCTGTCTGTCTGTCTGTCCCTCTCTGTCTGTCTGTCTGTCTGTCTGTCCCTCTCTGTCTGTCTGTCTGTCTGTCCCTCTCTGTCTGTCTGTCTGTCTGTCTGTCCCTCTCTGTCTGTCTGTCTGTCTGTCCCTCTCTGTCTGTCTGTCTGTCTCTGTCTGTCTGAAGGATGTCCTCCCTCCCTGTCTGTCTGTCTACTGCAGTGTGGTAACGAATCTGTGAGATGACAGTTCCTTCAGAAAGTATCCACACCCCACCCCACACCCCCATTTCTTTTGTGTTACAGCCTGAATTCAAAATGTATTTGAAAAAAACCCGCATCTACCCCATAATGACAAAGTGAAAACACGTTTTTAGAAATGTTTGCAAATATATAAAAAAGGAAATAGAGAAATATCTAACTTAGGTAAATACTCACACCTCTGAGTCAATAAATGTTAGAATCACCTTTGGCAGCGTTTACAGCTGTGAGTCCTTCTGGGTAAGTCTCTTGCACACCTGGATTGTACAATATTTGAATAGGATTATTTTTTGAATTATTCAAGCTCTGGCAAGTTGGATGTTGATCATTGCTAAACAGCCGTTTTAAAATCTTGCCATAGATTTTCAAGCTGATTTATTTTAAAACTGTAACTAGGTCACTCAGGAACATTTAATGCAATCTTGGTAAGCAACTCCAGTGAATTGGTGGCCTTGTATTTTATGTTTTTGTCATGCTGAAAGGTGATTTTGACTCCAAGTGTCTTTTGGAAAGCAGACTGATCCAGCTCTAAGATTTTGGCTGTGCTTAGCGCTATTCTGTTTATTTTTATCCCCCCCAAAACTCCCTAGCTGATGACAAGCATAACATAATGTAGACACCACCATGCTTGAAAATATGAAGAGCGGTAATTAGTGATGTGTTGGGTTGGATTTCACCCTAACATAACACTTTGTATTTAGGGCACTATCATTTCTTTACAGATTTACTTTAGTGCCTTGATGCAAACAGGATGTTTTGGAATATTTATATTCTGTAAAGGCGTCTTTCTTTCCACTCTGTCATTGGTTAGTATTGTGGAGTAACTACAATGTTGTTGATCCATCCCCAGTTTCCTCCAATCACAGCCTTTTTAAAATCGCCATTGGCCTCATGGTGAAATCCCTGAGTGTTTTCCTTCCTCTACGGCAACAGAGTTAGGAAGGATGCCTGTACCTTTGTAGTGACTGGGTGTCTTGATACCTCACCCAAAGTGTAATAATAACTTCAGTATGCTGAAAGGGGTGTCTGCTTTTATTATTTATTTTTACCCGTCTACCAATAGGTGCCCTTCTTTGCGAGGCACGGGAAAACCTCCGTGGTCTTTGTGGTTGAATCTGTGTTTGAAATACACTGCTCGACTGAGGGATTTTAAAGACAATTGCATGTGTGGGGTACAGAGATTTATTGCACAGTGAGTCTATGCAACCTGTGACTTGTTAAGCCCTTTTTTACTCCTGAACTTATTTAGACTTAACGTAACAAAGGGGTTGAATGCTTACTTGTATGTATTTTTCATTGAACCTTTATTTAGCCAAGTCAGTTAAGAACAAATTATTTTTTACAATGGCGGTCTACCAAAAGGCCTCCTGCTGAGATGGGGGCTGGGATTAAAAATATATATTTTAAAAATTATAATATAGGACAAAACACACATCACGACAAGAGAGACAACACTACATAAAGAGAAACCTAAGACAACAACAAAGCATGGTAGCAACACAACATCTCAACAATGTGGTAGCAACACAACATGGCAGCAGCACAACATGGTAGCATCACAAAACCTGGTACAAATATGATTGGGCACAGACAACAGCACAAAGGGCAAGAAGGTAGAGACAACAATACATCACGCCAAGCAGCCACAACTGTCAGTAAGACTGTTATTGACTCATTTTTTAATCATTTGTAAAAATAGACTTCCTTCCAGTTTGACATTATGGGTAGTGTGTGTAGGCCAGTGAAAAACACATCTCAATTGAAGCAATTTAAAATTCAAGCTGTAACACAACAAGCAAAAACAAATCCGATATTAATTACTACCTATGTGAGATGAACGTGAAAATCTACATGTTTTATTCTAATTTACTCCCTTGGCAGCAGCTAATGGGGATCCTTAATGCCAGAGGGTTTCCCCTTGAGCCTGTCTGTTTCCTGCCCTGAGCCTGTCTGTTTCCTGACCCTGAGACTGTCTGTTTCCTGCCCAGACCCTGACCCTGTCTGTTTCCTGCCCTGACCCTGAGCCTGTCTGTTTCCTAGACCCTGAGCCTGTCTGTTTCCTGCCCTGAGCCTGTCTGTTTCCTGCCCTGAGCCTGTCTGTTTCCTGCCCTGACCCTGAGCCTGTCTGTTTCCTGCCCTGAGCCTGTCTGTTTCCTGCCCTGACCCTGTCTGTTTCCTGCCCTGACCCTGAGCCTGTCTGTTTCCTGCCCTGAGCCTGTCTGTTTCCTGCCCTGACCCTGTCTGTTTCCTGCCCTGAGCCTGTCTGTTTCCTGCCCTGACCCTGAGCCTGTCTGTTTCCTGCCCTGAGCCTGTCTGTTTCCTGCCCTGACCCTGAGCCTGTCTGTTTCCTGACCCTGAGCCTGTCTGTTTCCTGACCCTGAGCCTGTCTGTTTCCTGCCCTGACCCTGAGCCTGTCTGTTTCCTGCCCTGAGCCTGTCTGTTTCCTGTCCTGACCCTGAGCCTGTCTGTTTCCTGCCCTGACCCTGTCTGTTTCCTGCCCTGAGCCTGTCTGTTTCCTGCCCTGACCCTGAGCCTGTCTGTTTCCTGCCCTGACCCTGTCTGTTTCCTGCCCTGACCCTGAGCCTGTCTGTTTCCTGACCCTGAGACTGTCTGTTTCCTGCCCAGACCCTGAGCCTGTCTGTTTCCTACCCTGAGCCTGTCTGTTTCCTGACCCTGAGCCTGTCTGTTTCCTGCCCTGAGCCTGTCTGTTTCCTGCCCTGAGCCTGTCTGTTTCCTGCCCTGACCCTGAGCCTGTCTGTTTCCTGCCCTGAGCCTGTCTGTTTCCTGCCCTGACCCTGTCTGTTTCCTGCCCTGACCCTGAGCCTGTCTGTTTCCTGCCCTGAGCCTGTCTGTTTCCTGCCCTGACCCTGTCTGTTTCCTGCCCTGAGCCTGTCTGTTTCCTGCCCTGACCCTGAGCCTGTCTGTTTCCTGCCCTGAGCCTGTCTGTTTCCTGCCCTGACCCTGAGCCTGTCTGTTTCCTGACCCTGAGCCTGTCTGTTTCCTGACCCTGAGCCTGTCTGTTTCCTGCCCTGACCCTGAGCCTGTCTGTTTCCTGCCCTGAGCCTGTCTGTTTCCTGTCCTGACCCTGAGCCTGTCTGTTTCCTGCCCTGACCCTGTCTGTTTCCTGCCCTGAGCCTGTCTGTTTCCTGCCCTGACCCTGAGCCTGTCTGTTTCCTGCCCTGACCCTGTCTGTTTCCTGCCCTGACCCTGAGCCTGTCTGTTTCCTGACCCTGAGACTGTCTGTTTCCTGCCCAGACCCTGAGCCTGTCTGTTTCCTACCCTGAGCCTGTCTGTTTCCTGACCCTGAGCCTGTCTGTTTCCTGCCCTGACCCTGAGCCTGTCTGTTTCCTGCCCTGAGCCTGTCTGTTTCCTGCCCTGACCCTGTCTGTTTCCTGCCCTGACCCTGAGCCTGTCTGTTTCCTGACCCTGAGCCTGTCTGTTTCCTGACCCTGAGCCTGTCTGTTTCCTGCCCTGAGCCTGTCTGTTTCCTGCCCTGACCCTGTCTGTTTCCTGCCCTGACCCTGAGCCTGTCTGTTTCCTGCCCTGAGCCTGTCTGTTTCCTGCCCTGACCCTGTCTGTTTCCTGCCCTGAGCCTGTCTGTTTCCTGCCCTGACCCTGAGCCTGTCTGTTTCCTGCACTGAGCCTGTCTGTTTCCTGCCCTGACCCTGTCTGTTTCCTGCCCTGACCCTGAGCCTGTCTGTTTCCTGACGCTGAGCCTGTCTGTTTCCTGACCCTGAGCCTGTCTGTTTCCTGCCCTGACCCTGAACCTGTCTGTTTCCTGCCCTGAGCCTGTCTGTTTCCTGCCCTGACCCTGTCTGTTTCCTGCCCTGACCCTGAGCCTGTCTGTTTCCTGACCCTGAGCCTGTCTGTTTCCTGCCCTGACCCTGAGCCTGTCTGTTTCCTGCCCTGAGCCTGTCTGTTTCCTGCCCTGACCCTGAGCCTGTCTGTTTCCTGCCCTGACCCTGTCTGTTTCCTGCCCTGAGCCTGTCTGTTTCCTGCCCTGACCCTGTCTGTTTCCTGACCCTGAGCCTGTCTGTTTCCTGACCCTGAGCCTGTCTGTTTCCTGCCCTGACCCTGAGCCTGTCTGTTTCCTGCCCTGAGCCTGTCTGTTTCCTGCCCTGACCCTGTCTGTTTCCTGCCCTGACCCTGAGCCTGTCTGTTTCCTGACCCTGAGCCTGTCTGTTTCCTGCCCTGACCCTGAGCCTGTCTGTTTCCTGCCCTGAGCCTGTCTGTTTCCTGCCCTGAGCCTGTCTGTTTCCTGCCCTGAGCCTGTCTGTTTCCTGCCCTGACCCTGTCTGTTTCCTGCCCTGAGCCTGTCTGTTTCCTGCCCTGACCCTGAGCCTGTCTGTTTCCTGCCCTGAGCCTGTCTGTTTCCTGCCCTGATCCTGTCTGTTTCCTGACCTGACCCTGAGCCTGTCTGTTTCCTGACCCTGAGCCTGTCTGTTTCCTGACCCTGAGCCTGTCTGTTTCCTGCCCTGACCCTGTCTGTTTCCTGCCCTGACCCTGTCTGTTTCCTGCCCTGACCCTGACCCTGTCTGTTTCCTGCCCTGACCCTGAGCCTGTCTGTTTCCTGCCCTGAGCCTGTCTGTTTCCTGCCCTGACCCTGAGCCTGTCTGTTTCCTGACCCTGAGCCTGTCTGTTTCCTGACCCTGAGCCTGTCTGTTTCCTGCCCTGAGCCTGTCTGTCTCCTGCCCTGAGCCTGTCTGTTTCCTGCCCTGAGCCTGTCTGTTTCCTGCCCTGACCCTGTCTGTTTCCTGCCCTGACCCTGTCTGTTTCCTGCCCTGACCCTGAGCCTGTCTGTTTCCTGACCCTGAGCCTGTCTGTTTCCTGCCCTGACCCTGAGCCTGTCTGTTTCCTGCCCTGAGCCTGTCTGTTTCCTGCCCTGACCCTGTCTGTTTCCTGCCCTGAGCCTGTCTGTTTCCTGCCCTGACCCTGAGCCTGTCTGTTTCCTGCCCTGACCCTGTCTGTTTCCTGCCCTGACCCTGAGCCTGTCTGTTTCCTGACCCTGAGCCTGTCTGTTTCCTGACCCTGAGCCTGTCTGTTTCCTGCCCTGACCCTGAGCCTGTCTGTTTCCTGCCCTGAGCCTGTCTGTTTCCTGCCCTGACCCTGTCTGTTTCCTGCCCTGACCCTGAGCCTGTCTGTTTCCTGCCCTGAGCCTGTCTGTTTCCTGCCCTGACCCTGAGCCTGTCTGTTTCCTGACCCTGAGCCTGTCTGTTTCCTGCCCTGACCCTGTCTGTTTCCTGCCCTGACCCTGAGCCTGTCTGTTTCCTGACCCTGAGCCTGTCTGTTTCCTGCCCTGACCCTGAGCCTGTCTGTTTCCTGCCCTGAGCCTGTCTGTTTCCTGCCCTGACCCTGTCTGTTTCCTGCCCTGAGCCTGTCTGTTTCCTGCCCTGACCCTGAGCCTGTCTGTTTCCTGCCCTGAGCCTGTCTGTTTCCTGCCCTGACCCTGAGCCTGTCTGTTTCCTGACCCTGAGCCTGTCTGTTTCCTGCCCTGACCCTGAGCCTGTCTGTTTCCTGCCCTGAGCCTGTCTGTTTCCTGCCCTGAGCCTGTCTCTTTCCTGCCCTGAGCCTGTCTGTTTCCTGCCCTGATCCTGTCTGTTTCCTGCCCTGACCCTGTCTGTTTTCTGCCCTGACCCTGTCTGTTTCCTGCCCTGACCCTGTCTGTTTCCTGCCCTGAGCCTGTCTGTTTCCTGCCCTGACCCTGAGCCTGTCTGTTTCCTGCCCTGACCCTGAGCCTGTCTGTTTCCTGCCCTGACCCTGAGCCGGTCTGTTTCCTGCCCTGACCCTGTCTGTTTCCTGCCCTGACCCTGAGCCTGTCTGTTTCCTGCCCTGACCCTGTCTGTTTCCTGCCCTGACCCTGAGCCTGTCTGTTTCCTGCCCTGACCCTGTCTGTTTCCTGACCTGAGCCTGTCTGTTTCCTGCCCTGACCCTGAGCCTGTCTGTTTCCTGCCCTGACCCTGTCTGTTTCCTGCCCTGACCCTGTCTGTTTCCTGCCCTGACCCTGAGCCTGTCTGTTTCCTGACCCTGAGCCTGTCTGTTTCCTGAGCCTGACCCTGTCTGTTTCCTGACCCTGACCCTGTCTGTTTCCTGCCCTGACCCTGTCTGTTTCCTGCCCTGACCATGTCTGTTTCCTGCCCTGACCCTGAGCCTGTTTGTTTCCTGCCCTGACCCTGAGCCTGTCTGTTTCCTGCCCTGACCCTGTCTGTTTCCTGCCCTGACCCTGAGCCTGTCTGTTTCCTGACCCTGACCCTGTCTGTTGCCTGACCCTGACCCTGTCTGTTTCCTGACCCTGACCCTGTCTGTTTCCTGCCCTGACCCTGTCTGTTTCCTGCCCTGACCATGTCTGTTTCCTGCCCTCACCCTGAGCCTGTCTGTTTCCTGCCCTGACCCTAAGCCTGTCTGTTTCCTGCCCTGACCCTGAGCCTGTCTGTTTCCTGCCCTGAGCCTGTCTGTTTCCTGCCCTGACCCTGAGCCTGTCTGTTTCCTGCCCTGACCCCGAGCCTGTCTGTTTCCTGCCCTGACCCTGTCTGTTTCCTGACCTGAGCCTGTCTGTTTCCTGCCCTGACCCTGAGCCTGTCTGTTTCCTGCCCTGACCCTGTCTGTTTCCTGCCCTGACCCTGTCTGTTTCCTGCCCTGACCCTGAGCCTGTCTGTTTCCTGCCCTGAGCCTGTCTGTTTCCTGCCCTGACCCTGTCTGTTTCCTGCCCTGACCCTGAGCCTGTCTGTTTCCTGCCCTGAGCCTGTCTGTTTCCTGCCCTGACCCTGTCTGTTTCCTGCCCTGAGCCTGTCTGTTTCCTGCCCTGACCCTGAGCCTGTCTGTTTCCTGCCCTGAGCCTGTCTGTTTCCTGCCCTGACCCTGAGCCTGTCTGTTTCCTGACCCTGAGCCTGTCTGTTTCCTGACCCTGAGCCTGTCTGTTTCCTGCCCTGACCCTGAGCCTGTCTGTTTCCTGCCCTGAGCCTGTCTGTTTCCTGTCCTGACCCTGAGCCTGTCTGTTTCCTGCCCTGACCCTGTCTGTTTCCTGCCCTGAGCCTGTCTGTTTCCTGCCCTGACCCTGAGCCTGTCTGTTTCCTGCCCTGACCCTGTCTGTTTCCTGCCCTGACCCTGAGCCTGTCTGTTTCCTGACCCTGAGACTGTCTGTTTCCTGCCCAGACCCTGAGCCTGTCTGTTTCCTACCCTGAGCCTGTCTGTTTCCTGACCCTGAGCCTGTCTGTTTCCTGCCCTGACCCTGAGCCTGTCTGTTTCCTGCCCTGAGCCTGTCTGTTTCCTGCCCTGACCCTGTCTGTTTCCTGCCCTGACCCTGAGCCTGTCTGTTTCCTGACCCTGAGCCTGTCTGTTTCCTGACCCTGAGCCTGTCTGTTTCCTGCCCTGAGCCTGTCTGTTTCCTGCCCTGACCCTGTCTGTTTCCTGCCCTGACCCTGAGCCTGTCTGTTTCCTGCCCTGAGCCTGTCTGTTTCCTGCCCTGACCCTGTCTGTTTCCTGCCCTGAGCCTGTCTGTTTCCTGCCCTGACCCTGAGCCTGTCTGTTTCCTGCACTGAGCCTGTCTGTTTCCTGCCCTGACCCTGTCTGTTTCCTGCCCTGACCCTGAGCCTGTCTGTTTCCTGACGCTGAGCCTGTCTGTTTCCTGACCCTGAGCCTGTCTGTTTCCTGCCCTGACCCTGAACCTGTCTGTTTCCTGCCCTGAGCCTGTCTGTTTCCTGCCCTGACCCTGTCTGTTTCCTGCCCTGACCCTGAGCCTGTCTGTTTCCTGACCCTGAGCCTGTCTGTTTCCTGCCCTGACCCTGAGCCTGTCTGTTTCCTGCCCTGAGCCTGTCTGTTTCCTGCCCTGACCCTGAGCCTGTCTGTTTCCTGCCCTGACCCTGTCTGTTTCCTGCCCTGAGCCTGTCTGTTTCCTGCCCTGACCCTGTCTGTTTCCTGACCCTGAGCCTGTCTGTTTCCTGACCCTGAGCCTGTCTGTTTCCTGCCCTGACCCTGAGCCTGTCTGTTTCCTGCCCTGAGCCTGTCTGTTTCCTGCCCTGACCCTGTCTGTTTCCTGCCCTGACCCTGAGCCTGTCTGTTTCCTGACCCTGAGCCTGTCTGTTTCCTGCCCTGACCCTGAGCCTGTCTGTTTCCTGCCCTGAGCCTGTCTGTTTCCTGCCCTGAGCCTGTCTGTTTCCTGCCCTGAGCCTGTCTGTTTCCTGCCCTGACCCTGTCTGTTTCCTGCCCTGAGCCTGTCTGTTTCCTGCCCTGACCCTGAGCCTGTCTGTTTCCTGCCCTGAGCCTGTCTGTTTCCTGCCCTGATCCTGTCTGTTTCCTGACCTGACCCTGAGCCTGTCTGTTTCCTGACCCTGAGCCTGTCTGTTTCCTGACCCTGAGCCTGTCTGTTTCCTGCCCTGACCCTGTCTGTTTCCTGCCCTGACCCTGTCTGTTTCCTGCCCTGACCCTGACCCTGTCTGTTTCCTGCCCTGACCCTGAGCCTGTCTGTTTCCTGCCCTGAGCCTGTCTGTTTCCTGCCCTGACCCTGAGCCTGTCTGTTTCCTGACCCTGAGCCTGTCTGTTTCCTGACCCTGAGCCTGTCTGTTTCCTGCCCTGAGCCTGTCTGTCTCCTGCCCTGAGCCTGTCTGTTTCCTGCCCTGAGCCTGTCTGTTTCCTGCCCTGACCCTGTCTGTTTCCTGCCCTGACCCTGTCTGTTTCCTGCCCTGACCCTGAGCCTGTCTGTTTCCTGACCCTGAGCCTGTCTGTTTCCTGCCCTGACCCTGAGCCTGTCTGTTTCCTGCCCTGAGCCTGTCTGTTTCCTGCCCTGACCCTGTCTGTTTCCTGCCCTGAGCCTGTCTGTTTCCTGCCCTGACCCTGAGCCTGTCTGTTTCCTGCCCTGACCCTGTCTGTTTCCTGCCCTGACCCTGAGCCTGTCTGTTTCCTGACCCTGAGCCTGTCTGTTTCCTGACCCTGAGCCTGTCTGTTTCCTGCCCTGACCCTGAGCCTGTCTGTTTCCTGCCCTGAGCCTGTCTGTTTCCTGCCCTGACCCTGTCTGTTTCCTGCCCTGACCCTGAGCCTGTCTGTTTCCTGCCCTGAGCCTGTCTGTTTCCTGCCCTGACCCTGAGCCTGTCTGTTTCCTGACCCTGAGCCTGTCTGTTTCCTGCCCTGACCCTGTCTGTTTCCTGCCCTGACCCTGAGCCTGTCTGTTTCCTGACCCTGAGCCTGTCTGTTTCCTGCCCTGACCCTGAGCCTGTCTGTTTCCTGCCCTGAGCCTGTCTGTTTCCTGCCCTGACCCTGTCTGTTTCCTGCCCTGAGCCTGTCTGTTTCCTGCCCTGACCCTGAGCCTGTCTGTTTCCTGCCCTGAGCCTGTCTGTTTCCTGCCCTGACCCTGTCTGTTTCCTGCCCTGACCCTGAGCCTGTCTGTTTCCTGACCCTGAGCCTGTCTGTTTCCTGACCCTGAGCCTGTCTGTTTCCTGCCCTGACCCTGAGCCTGTCTGTTTCCTGCCCTGAGCCTGTCTGTTTCCTGCCCTGACCCTGTCTGTTTCCTGCCCTGACCCTGAGCCTGTCTGTTTCCTGACCCTGAGCCTGTCTGTTTCCTGCCCTGAGCCTGTCTGTTTCCTGCCCTGAGCCTGTCTCTTTCCTGCCCTGAGCCTGTCTGTTTCCTGCCCTGATCCTGTCTGTTTCCTGCCCTGACCCTGTCTGTTTTCTGCCCTGACCCTGTCTGTTTCCTGCCCTGACCCTGTCTGTTTCCTGCCCTGAGCCTGTCTGTTTCCTGCCCTGACCCTGAGCCTGTCTGTTTCCTGCCCTGACCCTGAGCCTGTCTGTTTCCTGCCCTGACCCTGAGCCGGTCTGTTTCCTGCCCTGACCCTGTCTGTTTCCTGCCCTGACCCTGAGCCTGTCTGTTTCCTGCCCTGACCCTGTCTGTTTCCTGCCCTGACCCTGAGCCTGTCTGTTTCCTGCCCTGACCCTGTCTGTTTCCTGACCTGAGCCTGTCTGTTTCCTGCCCTGACCCTGAGCCTGTCTGTTTCCTGCCCTGACCCTGTCTGTTTCCTGCCCTGACCCTGTCTGTTTCCTGCCCTGACCCTGAGCCTGTCTGTTTCCTGACCCTGAGCCTGTCTGTTTCCTGAGCCTGACCCTGTCTGTTTCCTGACCCTGACCCTGTCTGTTTCCTGCCCTGACCCTGTCTGTTTCCTGCCCTGACCATGTCTGTTTCCTGCCCTGACCCTGAGCCTGTTTGTTTCCTGCCCTGACCCTGAGCCTGTCTGTTTCCTGCCCTGACCCTGTCTGTTTCCTGCCCTGACCCTGAGCCTGTCTGTTTCCTGACCCTGACCCTGTCTGTTGCCTGACCCTGACCCTGTCTGTTTCCTGACCCTGACCCTGTCTGTTTCCTGCCCTGACCCTGTCTGTTTCCTGCCCTGACCATGTCTGTTTCCTGCCCTCACCCTGAGCCTGTCTGTTTCCTGCCCTGACCCTAAGCCTGTCTGTTTCCTGCCCTGACCCTGAGCCTGTCTGTTTCCTGCCCTGAGCCTGTCTGTTTCCTGCCCTGACCCTGAGCCTGTCTGTTTCCTGCCCTGACCCCGAGCCTGTCTGTTTCCTGCCCTGACCCTGTCTGTTTCCTGACCTGAGCCTGTCTGTTTCCTGCCCTGACCCTGAGCCTGTCTGTTTCCTGCCCTGACCCTGTCTGTTTCCTGCCCTGACCCTGTCTGTTTCCTGCCCTGACCCTGAGCCTGTCTGTTTCCTGACCCTGAGCCTGTCTGTTTCCTGAGCCTGACCCTGTCTGTTTCCTGACCCTGACCCTGTCTGTTTCCTGCCCTGACCCTGTCTGTTTCCTGCCCTGACCATGTCTGTTTCCTGCCCTGACCCTGAGCCTGTTTGTTTCCTGCCCTGACCCTGAGCCTGTCTGTTTCCTGCCCTGACCCTGTCTGTTTCCTGCCCTGACCCTGAGCCTGTCTGTTTCCTGCCCTGACCCTGTCTGTTTCCTGCCCTGACCCTGAGCCTGTCTGTTTCCTGCCCTGACCCTGTCTGTTTCCTGACCCTGAGCCTGTCTGTTTCCTGCCCTGACCCTGAGCCTGTCTGTTTCCTGCCCTGACCCTGTCTGTTTCCTGCCCTGACCCTGTCTGTTTCCTGCCCTGACCCTGAGCCTGTCTGTTTCCTGACCCTGTCTGTTTCCTGACCCTGACCCTGTCTGTTTCCTGACCCTGACCCTGTCTGTTTCCTGCCCTGACCCTGTCTGTTTCCTGCCCTGACCATGTCTGTTTCCTGCCCTCACCCTGAGCCTGTCTGTTTCCTGCCCTGACCCTAAGCCTGTCTGTTTCCTGCCCTGACCCTGAGCCTGTCTGTTTCCTGCCCTGAGCCTGTCTGTTTCCTGCCCTGACCCCGAGCCTGTCTGTTTCCTGCCCTGACCCTGTCTGTTTCCTGACCCTGAGTCTGTCTGTTTCCTGCCCTGACCCTGTTTGTTTCCTGCCCTGACCCTGTCTGTTTCCTGCCCTGACCCTGAGCCTGTCTGTTTCCTGCCCTGACCCTGTCTGTTTCCTGCCCTGACCCTGTCTGTTTCCTGCCCTGACCCTGTCTGTTTCTTGCCCTGACCCTGTCTGTTTCCTGCCCTGAGCCTATCTGTTGCCTGCCCTGAGCCTGTCTGTTTCCTGCCCTGACCCTGTCTGTTTCCTGCCCTGACGCTGTCTGTTTCCTGCCCTGACCCTGAGCCTGTCTGTTTCCTGCCCTGACCCTGAGCCTGTCTGTTTCCTGCCCTGACCCTAAGCCTGTCTGTTTCCTGCCCTGACCCTGTCTGTTTCCTGCCCTGACCCTGAGCCTGTCTGTTTCCTGCCCTGACCCTGTTTGTTTCCTGCCCTGACCCTGAGCCTGTCTGTTTCCTGCCCTGACCCTGTCTGTTTCCTGACCCTGAGCCTGTCTGTTTCCTGCCCTGACCCTGAGCCTGTCTGTTTCCTGCCCTGATTCTGTCTGTTTCCTGCCCTGACCCTGTCTGTTTCCTGCCCTGACCCTGAGCCTGTCTGTTTCCTGACCCTGACCCTGTCTGTTTCCTGACCCTGACCCTGTCTGTTTCCTGACCCTGACCCTGTCTGTTTCCTGCCCTGACCCTGTCTGTTTCCTGCCCTGACCATGTTTGTTTCCTGACCCTGAGCCTGTCTGTTTCCTGCCCTGACCCTGAGCCTGTCTGTTTCCTGCCCTGACCCTGAGCCTGTCTGTTTCCTGCCCTGACCCTAAGCCTGTCTGTTTCCTGCCCTGACCCTGAGCCTGTCTGTTTCCTGCCCTGAGCCTGTCTGTTTCCTGCCCTGACCCTGAGCCTGTCTGTTTCCTGCCCTGACCCCGAGCCTGTCTGTTTCCTGCCCTGAAAAAAAATACAAATAAATAAATAAATAAATATTAAAAGCGAGAAGTTTGGAACCACCAAGAGTCGCCCAGCCAACTGAGCAATCGGAGGAGAAGGCCCTTGGTCAGGGAGGTGACAGAGCTCCAGAGTTCCTCTGTGGAGATGGGAGAACCTTCCAGAAGGACAACCATCTCTCCACCAATCAGGTCTTTATGGTAAAGTGGCCAGACGGAAGCCACTCCTCAGTAAAAGGCACATGACAACCCGCTTGGAGTTTTACAAAAGGCTCCTAAAGGACTCTCAGACTATGAGAAACAAGATTCTCTGATCTGATGAAACCAAGATTGATCTCTTTAACCTGAATACCAAGCGTCACATCCGGAGGAGACCTGGCACCGTCCCAACGGGGAAGCATGGTGGTGGCAGCATCATGCTGTGGGGATGTTTTTCAGTGGCAGGGACTGGGAGACTAGACAGGATCGAGGGAAAGATGATTGGTTAAATAAAGGTATAAATAAAAAAACTTGTGTCAGGGAGACAATCCAATTCTCACCCCAGGTTCACAGGTATTGGGGTTCTCTTGAATCCAGTGACACAATCCCCTTATTGACTGGTCTGCCAGTGCCATCATGGGCTGGAGCCCATCTGCCACGCTCAATGCCTGAAGTCAGCCCAGCCTGCTCCCAGTTATCTCCTAGACCTTCAGGGGGCCACCGTGTTCTCCAAGCTGGACCTATGGAATGCTTACTACCTAGGGCGGATACAGGAAAGGGACGAGGGGAAGTCTGCCTTCAACATGGCTAGCGGTCATTACAAGTATCTAGTCTTACTATTTGGCTTTACCAACGCCCCAGCTGTGTTCCAGGCTCTGGTTAATGATGTTCTCTTCGACATGTTGAATCGGTTCGTCTTTGTCTACCACGACAACATCCTCGTTTTCTCCTGCTCCTCCTGGAGAATTTGTTGTTGTTGTTGTGAATTGAGAATTCCATCACTCCACCATTCCCTTCCTTCATCATTGCTGCAGGGAGTATACAGATGGATCCCAGGAAGGTGAGAGCAGTGGTGGATTGGTCCCAGCCTACGTCCAGGTTACAGCGAGGTTATCCCAGGTTACAGCGCCCTACGTCCAGGTTACAGCGAGGTTATCCGAGGTTACAGCGCCCTACGTCCAGGTTACAGCGAGGTTATCCGAGGTTACAGCGCCCTACGTCCAGGTTACAGCGAGGTTATCCCAGGTTACAGCGCCCTACGTCCAGGTTACAGCGAGGTTATCCGAGGTTACAGCACCCTACGTCCAGGTTACAGCGCCCTGGCTTCTCACAGTCTGCACTCAACTCTCCCAAGGTTCCGTTCACCTGGTCCCCAGCTGCTGACCGGGTGTTCTGGGATCTCAAACACCGTTTCACCACAGCTCCCATCTTGGTTCATCTTGACCCGTCCCGCCACTTTGCGGTGGAGGCCGATGCTTTGGATGTCGAAGTGGGTACTGTCCTGTCCCAGCGTTCTGCCCTGGACCTCAAGTTACATCTCTCCTTGGAGGAGTGGAGGCACTGGCTGGAGGGGGCGGAACATCCATTCATAGTGTGGACCGATCACAAGAACCTGGAATATCGCCGAACCGCCAAGCGTCTCAATTCCAGGCTAGGTGGGCCCTGCTTTTCACCCGGTTCAACTTCTCCCTCTCATACCGACCGGGATCCAAGAAAGCCAAACCGGATACGCTGTCTCGCCACTATTTTTTATTTTTTTTTTCCCCCTTTATTTAACCAGGTAGGCTAGTTGAGAACACCTTTATTTAACAAGGTAGGCTAGTTGAGAACACCTTTATTTAACCAGGTAGGCAAGTTGAGAACACCTTTATTTAACCAGGTAGGCTAGTTGAGAACAAGTTCTCATTTGCAACTGCGACCTGGCCAAGATAAAGCATAGCAGTATGAGCAGACAACACAGAGTTACACATGGAGTAAACAATTAACAAGTCAATAACACAGTAGAAAACAAAGGGGGAGTCTATATACAATGTGTGCAAAAGGCATGAGGTAGGCGAATAATTAAAATTTTGCAGATTAACACTGGAGTGATAAATGATCAGATGGTCATGTACAGGTAGAGATATTGGTGTGCAAAAGAGCAGAAAAATAAATAAATAAAAACAGTATGGGGATGAGGTAGGTGAAAATGGGTGGGCTATTTACCAATAGACTATGTACAGCTGCAGCGATCGGTTAGCTGCTCAGATAGCTGATGTTTGAAGTTGGTGAGGGAGATAAAAGTCTCCAACTTCAGCGATTTTTGCAATTCGTTCCAGTCACAGGCAGCAGAGTACTGGAACGAAAGGCGGCCAAATGAGGTGTTGGCTTTAGGGATGATCAGTGAGATACACCTGCTGGAGCGCGTGCTACGGATGGGTGTTGCCATCGTGACCAGTGAGCTGAGATAAGGCGGAGCTTTACCTAGCATGGACTTGTAGATGACCTGGAGCCAGTGGGTCTGGCGACGAATATGTAGCGAGGGCCAGCCGACTAGCGCATACAAGTCGCAGTGGTGGGTGGTATAAGGTGCTTTAGTGACAAAACGGATGGCACTGTGATAGACTGCATCCAGTTTGCTGAGTAGAGTGTTGGAAGCAATTTTGTAGATGACATCGCCGAAGTCGAGGATCGGTAGGATAGTCAGTTTTACTAGGGTAAGCTTGGCGGCGTGAGTGAAGGAGGCTTTGTTGCGGAATAGAAAGCCGACTCTTGATTTGATTTTCGATTGGAGATGTTTGATATGAGTCTGGAAGGAGAGTTTGCAGTCTAGCCAGACACCTAGGTACTTATAGATGTGATGATGCTAGGCGGGCATGCGGGTGCAGGCAGCGATCGGTTGAAAAGCATGCATTTGGTTTTACTAGCGTTTAAGAGCAGTCGGAGGCCACGGAAGGAGTGTTGTATGGCATTGAAGCTTGTTTGGAGGTTAGATAGCACAGTGTCCAATGACGGGCCGAAAGTATATAGAATGGTGTTGTCTGCGTAGAGGTGGATCAGGGAATCGCCCGCAGCAAGAGCAACATCATTGATGTATACAGAGAAAAGAGTCGGCCCGAGAATTGAACCCTGTGGCACCCCCATAGAGACTGCCAGAGGACCGGACAGCATGCCCTCCGATTTGACACACTGAACTCTGTCTGCAAAGTAATTGGTGAACCAGGCAAGGCAGTCATCCGAAAAACCGAGGCTACTGAGTCTGCCGATAAGAATATGGTGATTGACAGAGTCGAAAGCCTTGGCAAGGTCGATGAAGACGGCTGCACAGTACTGTCTTTTATCAATGGCGGTTATGATATCGTTTAGCACCTTGAGTGTGGCTGAGGTGCACCCGTGACCGGCTCGGAAACCAGATTGCACAGCGGAGAAGGTACAGTGGGATTCGAGATGGTCAGTGACCTGTTTGTTGACTTGGCTTTCGAAGACCTTAGATAGGCAGGGCAGGATGGATATAGGTCTGTAACAGTTTGGGTCCAGGGTGTCTCCCCCTTTGAAGAGGGGGATGACTGCGGCAGCTTTCCAATCCTTGGGGATCTCAGACGATATGAAAGAGAGGTTGAACAGGCTGGTAATAGGGGTTGCGACAATGGTGGCGGGTAGTTTCAGAAATAGAGGGTCCAGATTGTCAAGCCCAGCTGATTTGTACGGGTCCAGGTTTTGCAGCTCTTTCAGAACATCTGCTATCTGGATTTGGGTAAAGGAGAACCTGGAGAGGCTTGGGCGAGGAGCAGCGGGGGGGCGGGGCTGTTGGCCGAGGTTGAAGTAGCCAGGCGGAAGGCATGGCCAGCCATTGAGAAATGCTCATTGAAGTTTTCGATAATCATGGATTTATCGGTGGTGACCGTGTTACCTAGCCTCAGTGCAGTGGGCAGCTGGGAGGAGGTGCTCTTGTTCTCCATTGACTTCACAGTGTCCCAGAACTTTTTGGAGTTGGAGCTACAGGATGCAAACTTCTGCCTGAAGAAGCTGGCCTTAGCTTTCCTGACTGACTGCGTGTATTGGTTCCGGACTTCCCTGAACAGTTGCATATCATACAGTCAATAATACAGTAGAAAAATAAGTCTATATACAATGTGAGCAAATAAGCAAGTAAAACACTGGAATGGTTGATTTGCAGTGGAAGAATGTGCAAAGTAGAGAGAAATAATGGGGTGCAAGGAGCAAAATAAATAAATAAATACAGTAGGGAAAGAGGTAGTTGTTTGGGCTAAATTATAGATGGGCTATGTACAGGTGCAGTAATCTGTGAGCTGCTCTGACAGCTGATGCTTAAAGCTAGTGAGGAAGATGTGTTTCCAGTTTCAGAGATTTTTGCAGTTCGTTCCAGTCATTGGCAGCAGAGAACTGGAAGGGGAGGCGGCCAAAGGAAGAATTGGTTTTGGGGGTGACCAGAGAGATATACATGCTGGAGCGCGTGCTACAGGTGGGTGCTGGTACGGTGACCAGCGAGCTGAGATAAGGGGGGACTTTACGTAGCAGAGACTTGTAGATGACCTGGAGCCAGTGGGTTTGGCGACGAGTATGAAGCGAGGGCCAGCCAACGAGAGCGTACAGGTCGCAGTGGTGGGTAGTATATGGGGCTTTGGTGACAAAACGGATGGCACTGTGATAGACTGCATCCAATTTGTTGAGTAGGGTATTGGAGGCTATTTTGTAAATGATATCGCCGAAGTCGAGGATCGGTAGGATGGTCAGTTTTACGAGGGTATGTTTGGAAGCCAATTCTAAATTTAACTTTGGATTGGAGATGTTTGATGTGAGTCTGGAAGGAGAGTTTACAGTCTAACCAGACACCTAGGTATTTGTAGTTGTCCACATATTCTAAGTCAGAACCGTCCAGAGTAGTGATGCTGGATGGGCGGGCAGGTGCAGGCAGTGATCAGTTGAAGAGCATGCATTTAGTTTTACTTGTATTTAAAAGCTCTATCCACGTCTACAACCCCGGAACCAGAGGCCATCCGTCCTCGTGCCTGGCGACGGCACTCAGCTGGGGAATAGGAAAGCAGATTCCTGAGGTGCAGCGTTCCAGCCCCAGATAACCGGATGTTTGTTCCTGATGCAGTCCGCTCCTCGGTCCTGGTGGGCCCACTCCTCCAGGCATGCCTGTCACCTGGGCTCCCGTCGCACCCTGGCCTTTGTGAGACAATGCTTTTGGGGACCTACCATGGTTCCTGATGTCTCCGCATTCGTCTCCCCATGCACGATCTGTGTGACGAACAAGACTCCTCTGCATGCTCCGGCTGGTCTCCTTCAACCTCTGCCTGTCCCTCACCGTTCCCGGTCTCACATATCCAGCCTGTCCTCCAGGTTCCACCCCCAGTCCAACGGCCAGTTGGAGCGAGCCGACGAAGTCCCGGAGACAACTTTTCGCTGCCTGGTCCCCTCCAACCCCACCACCGGGAGCCAGCAACTAGTGTGTGTCCAATACACCAGCAACACCTTCCTTGCTCTGCCACGGGTCTCTTGCCCTTTGAGTGTTCCCTGGGTTATCAGCCCCCTGCTCTTCTCTGAGCAAGAGGAAGAGGTCGGCATACCTTCGGATCAGATGTTTGTCTGGCGCTGTCGTCGTACCTGGAGGAGAGCTCCTCCCAGCCTTTCAGCTCCTCTTCCTCACCCCAACCGCTTAGCCCCTCTTCCTCCTCTCAGCTCCTCTTCCTCCTCCCAGCTTTTCAGCCTGGTCGCTCTTCCTCCTCCTAGTCTCTCAGCCTTCCTTCCTCCTCCTCCCAGGCTCTCTGCCCCTCTTCCTCCTCCCAGACTATTAGGCTGGTCTCTTTTCCTCCTCTCAGCCTTGCCCCCTTTTCTCCTCTCAGCCTGGCCCCTCTTCCTGCTTCTATTCTCTCAGACCCACTTCCTCCTCCCAGCCTCTCTGTACCTCTTATGCCTCTCTTTACCTCTTATGCCTCTCTTCCTACTCACAGCCTCTCAGCTTGGCCCCTCTTCCTCCTCCTCCCAGCCTCTCAGCGTGGCCCCTCATCCTCCTCCTCCTAGCCTCCCAGCCCCTCTTCTTCCTACTTGCCTCTCTGCCCTTCATCCTCCTCTCAGCCTTGTCCCTCTTCCTCCAATAAACCGTGTCCCTCTTCCTCGTCCAAACCTCTCAGCCTGGCCCCTCTTCCCCTCTCAGCCTGGCCCCTCTTCCTCCTCCCATCCTCTCAGACCCTCTTCCTCCTCCCAGCCTCTCAGACCCTCTACCGCCTCTCAGACTCTCAGACCATCTTCTTCCTCCTCCCAGCCTCTCAGTCTGGTCCCCATTTATCCTCTCTAATCCTGCCCCCCCTTTTTCCTCTCAGTCTGGCCTCCCCTTTCGCCTCTCAGCCTGGCACCCCTTTTCCCTCTCAGCCTGGCCCCCCTTTTTCCTCTCAGCCTGGCTCCTCTTCCTCCTCCCAGACTCTGAGCCACTCTTCTATCCTAGTCCATGTGGGTTTTAATGACATTACTAAGCTGCTTCTGAATGTACTACATCAGGACATGGACATTGATTCTATCCTAGTCCATATGGGTTTTAATTACATTATGAAGGGCAGCTTTGAACAGTTGAAACTGGACTTTAAAGAGCTGATTGACGCTCTGCTAAACACTAATACATGACCCATCATATCTGGCCCTGTGCCATCTCTGAATTGAGGCATTGAACCATTTAGCAGGACTCTTTCTCTTCACAACTGGCTACAGGATTATTGTAGCTCAATAGGTGTAACTTTTGTTGGCAATTTTGATATATTTTGGAAACAAAACATGTTCTATAAGGAGGATGGGATCCACCCAAATCATTTGGGTTCCTGGATCCTTTCACAGCATTATAAGGCTGCGTTGAGACAATGACTTATCAATGACCCAAGCCCAGCTCAGCTAATCCCTACCGTTGTTTCACTGAGTCATCATAATGCTTTAGCAAATGTACATTGTACCAGGGGCATTTGTAGACACAATGTAAGTAGCCTAATTTATCTCCCTCTAATTCCCCTGAATGCCTCTGATCCTAAAGCCATTGTATACAGTAATCAGGTGCCTAGACCACCGTGCTAACAGTCAGTATCTGGATAATATGTGTGAAATGCTTGATAATGTATGTGATATCAACAGAGAAGTATATTTTCTGGGTGATTTAAATATTTACTGACTTTCATCAAGCTGCCTACTCAAGAAAATGCTTCAAACTGTAACCAGTACGTGTACGTACCTGCATCCTGGTTCAGGTTGTCAGTCAACCTACTAGGGTAGTTACAAACAGCACAGGAATGAAATCATCATGTATTGATCACATCCTTACTAATGCTGCAGAAATGAGCTTGAAAGCAGTATCCAGATCCATCAGATGTAGTGATCACAATATAGTAGCCATATCTAGGAAAACCAAAGCTCCAAAAGCTGGGCCTAATAAAGTGTATAAGAGGTCATACAATAAGTTTTGTAGTGATTTCTATGTTGTTGATGTAACACTAAAAGGCCCGGAAGACCACAGGAAACAACTGTGGTGGATGACAGAAGAATTCTTTCCCTGGTGAAGAAAAACCCCTTCACAACAGCTGGCCAGATCAAGAACACCCTCTAGGAGGTAGGCATTTCTGTGTCAAAGACAACAATCAAGAGAGGACTTCATCACCTGCATTGCTTGCTGTTTCAGGCTGGTTTCAGGCTGGGTTTCTGTACAGCACTTTGAGATATCAGCTGATGTACGAAGGGCTATATAAATACATTTGATTTGATTTGATTTGAGTAAATACAGACGGTTTACCACAAGAAGTTAACCAGCCTCAAAAACAGGAAGACCAGATTAGAGTTTGCCAAACAACATCTAAAAAAAGCCTGTACAGTTCTGGAACAACATCTTATGGACAAATGAGACAAAGATAAACTTGCACCAGAATGATGGGAAGAGAAGAGTATGGAGAAGCGAAGGAACTGCCGTTCTGCCCCTGAACAGGCAGTTAACCCACCATTCCTAGGCCGTCATTGAAAATAAGAATGTGTTCTTAACTGCCTAGTTAAATAAAGGTCAAATAAAATAACAATTACAAGACACCGAGGTCTGATAACATGGATGGAAAATGACTGAGGATAATAGCAGACGATATTTCCACTCCTGTTTGCCATATCTTCAATTTAAGCCTACTAGAAAGTGTTTGCACTCAGGCCTGGAGGGAAGCTAAAGTCATTCCGCTACCTGATAATAGAGAAGCCCCCTTTACTGGCTCAAATAGCCGACCAATCAGCCTGTTACCAACTCTTAGTAAACTTCTGGAAGAAATGGTGTTTGACCAGATACAATGCTATTTTACATTAAACAAATTGACAACATACTTTCAGCATGCTGATAGGGAAGGACATTCAACAAGCACAACACTTACACAAATGACTGATGATTAGCTGAGAGAAATTGATGATACAAATATTATGGAGGCTGTTTTGTTAGACTTCAGTGCTGCTTTTGACATTATCGATCACAGTCTGCTGTTGGCAAAACGTATGTGTTATGGCTTTACACCCCCTGCTATAATGTGGATAAAGAGTTACCTGTCTAACAGAACACAGAGGGTGTTCTTTAATGGAAGCCTCTCAAACATAATCAAGGTAGAATCAGGAATTCCCCAGGGCAGCTGTTTATGCCCATTTACTACTGGCCCAAGTTTTGTCTCACCTGGACTACTGTTCAGTCGTGTGGTCAGGTGTCACAAAGAAGGACTTGGATGTACACAGAGAGCTAACATTAATAACATGCATGCCAATCTTTCCTGGCTCAGGGCCACAGGTGTCAGTGTAGAGGAGTTGTGAGGGCCACAGGTGTCAGTGTAGAGGAGTTGTGAGGGCCACAGGTCTCAGTGTAGTGGAGTTGTGAGGGCCACATGTCTCAGTGTAGTGGAGTTGTGATTGCCACAGGTCTCAGTGTAGTGGAGTTGTGATTGCCACAGGTGTCAGTGTATTGGAGTTGTGAGGGCCACAGGCCTCAGTGTAGAGGAGATGTGAGGGTCACAGGTCTCAGTGTAGTGGAGTTGTGAGGGCCACAGGTGTCAGTGTAGTGGAGCTGTGAGGGCCACAGGTCTCAGTGTAGTATAGTTGTAAGGGCCACAGTTCTCAGTGTAGTATAGTTGTGAGGTCCACATGTCTCAGTGTGGTGTTGTTGTTAGGTCCACAGGTGTCAGTGTAGTGGAGTTGTGAGGGCCACAGGTGTCAGTGTAGTATAGTTGTGAGGGCCACAGGTGTCAGTGTAGTGGAGTTGTGAGGGCATCAGGTCTCAGTGTAGTATAGTTGTAAGGGCCACATATCTCAGTGTAGTATAGTTTTTAGGGCCACAGGTGTCAGTGTATTGGAGTTGTGATGGCCACAGGTGTCAGTGTAGTGGCATTGTGAGGGCCACAGGTGTCAGTGTAGTGGAATTGTGAGGGCCACAGGTCTCGGTGTAGTGGAGTTGTGAGGGCCACAGGTCTCGGTGCAGTGGAGTTGTGAGGGCCACAGGTCTCAGTGCAGTGGAGTTGTGAGGGCCGCAGGTCTCAGTGCAGTGGAGTTGTGAGGGCCACAGGTCTCAGTGCAGTGGAGTTGTGAGGGTGTGTCTGATCCAGAAGAGCCAATGAGCACGGTTACATGCACACAATAATGTGGATTGTCATGTTAATATAATAGTTTGTTTAAAATGTTGACATACTTTTGCAAAAATAACAATTTCTCTAGTAATCCTGTTTACATGGACACATCTGAAATCAGGCTACTTGATGGGAATTTTGATAAATGCAGAACACCACCAATCAAAATCAACGTTCTACCACAGTGTCCATGTCATTTTGGTGAAGACTACTTCGGACATATAAAGTTTGCATGTGAAAACTAGTTATAAGATGCATACGTAGCAGTTGTTAAAACACTTTGTGAATTTCACCAGGTTCATTATTAACATAGCATGCTGATTTGTTACTATGCATGCCTGCATCCTGGGAAAAGGGGAGTGTGTATTTACGTTTTGCCCAGCGTGTTCCTGGGAAAAGGGGAGTGTGTATTTACGTTTTGCCATGCGTGTTCCTGGGAAAAGGGGAGTGTGTATTTACGTTTTGTCCTGCGTGTTCCTGGGAAAAGGGGAGTGTATATTTACGTTTTGCCCAGCGTGTTCCTTGGAAAAGGGGAGTGTGTATTTACGTTTTGCCCTGCGTGTTCCTGGGAAAAGGGGAGTGTGTATTTACGTTTTGTCCTGCGTGTTCCTTGGAAAAGGGGAGTGTATATTTACGTTTTGCCCTGCATGTTCCTGGGAATAGGGGAGTGTGTATTTACGTTTTGTCCTGCGTGTTCCTGGGAAAAGGGGAGTGTGTATTTACGTTTTGTCCTGCGTGTTCTTTGGAAAAGGGGAGTGTATATTTACGTTTTGCCCTGCGTGTTCCTGGGAATAGGGGAGTGTGTATTTACGTTTTGTTCTGTCATCTTTAAAAAAAATATTGATTCCTTTAAGCACAAAGTCATGATACACAGTGTTTTGTTCATGTCACAACTTCCGCCAACGTCAGCTCCTCTCCTTGTTCGGGCGGCGTCACTGGCTTTCTAGCCATCGCCGTTCCATTTTTCATGTATCCATTTGTTTTGTCTTGTTCCCTGCACACCTGGTTTTCATTCCCCAATGAATCTGCATAAATTTATTCCTCTGTTCCCCATCATGCCTTGTGTAAGATTGTTTGTGTTACGTGTGTATTGTTGACGCGCCAGACTGGCTTGTTTTTTCCGTGTTATTTTTCACGAAGATGTTTATTGTTAAACATCATTCTTGTGACTGTTTTGCACTTTTGCCTAAATAAAGTTTGCACCTCTTCACAAATCTCTGCTCTCCTGCACCTATCTGAAATAATCTTACACCAACTATGGAGTGAGCAGGAACAGGTACCCCGGTCAGAGGAGTCGAGGAATGCGTCCAGGAACACGCGGCAATGCTACATCATCTCGGTGCCATGATGGATCGCGTTGTCCAGACCATGGCCCGCTGGGAGAGACAGGCGCCTCGACCAGCGCAACCGGGGTTACCTCTACCCGTCCGGATCCAGCTCCAGTGGGATGCGTCTCTCCCTTCCCAGGGTGTATGATGGGACGGTTCCTTTTACAACTGGACCAACACCTGGCCACCGCTCACCCAGCTCCCTCAGGAGGAGAGAGAGTATCCGCCCTCGTCTCATGCCTCTCGAGGAGAGCTCTGGAGTGGGCAAATGCTGTGTGGGGAGAAGGAGACGCGGCGTTGGACAACTTCGAGGAGTTCACCCGTCGCTTCCGGGCCGTCTTTGATCATCCACCCGAAGGTAGAGCGGCGGGGGAACGACTCTTCCATTTGAGGCAGGGGACGAGGAGCGCACAGGAGTTTGCGCTAGAGTTCCGGACCTTGGCCACCGGAGTAGGATGGAACGACAGGGCCCTAATCGACCACTATCGATGCAGCCTGCGTGAGGACATCCGATGGGAGTTTGCCTGCAGGGATGCCACCTTCACCTTTGACCAACTGGTGGATCTGTACATCCGTTTGGATAACCTGTTGGTCATCATGGGACGTCTTGAGGGGGCTCTGTCGGTTCCATCTCCCAGCACTCCCTCTCCGGTGCCCATGGAGTTGGGAGGGGCTGCGCGTAGTGAGGCTGGAGGAGGGGCCTTCACGTGCACCATCTGTGGCCGCAGAGGGCACACTGCCGGTCGGTGCCGGGTTGGTCCCTCTGGGAGTCGAGGCAGCAGGCAGGGCACTCTGGTGGCACCCCAGGTGAGTCTGTGCCACTCTCAACCAGAGTCCTCTGTTGTCCACCTGTTTGTACCTGTTTGTTTCCCTGAGTTCTCTCCGCATTCCCAGCATAAGGCGCTCGTCGATTCAGGCGAAGCTGGGAATTTTATCGACAGAGCGTTAGCTCTTAGTTTAGGGATCCCCATTATTCCTGTGGATAGACCTTTCCCGGTTCACGCTCTGGATAGTCCACCATTAGGGTCCGGGCTAACCAGGGAAGCCACCATCTCCCTGGCCATGGTGACGCAGTGGGGTCACGGGGAGAGAATCAGTCTCTTTCTCATTGACTCTCCTGCGTTTTCCGTTGTAGTAGACCTTCCCTGGTTGGCTCGTCATAACCCCACCATTTCCTGGCAACAGAGTGCTCGGGGAGGTGTGCTGGGTTTCCGTTGGTACTACCATGGTGGAAAGTCCAGACCAGGTCTCCACCGTGCGTATTCCCCCAGAATATGCCGATTTGGCTCTCTGTAAAAAGGCAACTCAATTACCTCCTCATCGACGAGGGGATTGTGCGATGAATCTCCAGGTAGACGCAGCACTTCCCAGGAGTCACGTGTATCCCCTGTTGCAAGCGGCTATGGCGACATATGTCTCTGAATCCATGCGTCAGGGTACATTCGGTCCACTACTTCACCCGCCTCCTTGAGTTTCTTTTTTGTGAAGAAGAAGGATGGAGGTCTGCGCCCGTGCATTGACTATATAGGTCTAAATCAGATCACGGTGAGATACAGTTACCCGCTACCTCTTATCGCCACGGCAATTGAGTCAATGCACGTGGCGCGCTTCTTCACTAAACTGGATCTCAGGAGTGCGTACAATCTGGTGCGTATCCGGGAGGGAGACAAGTGAAAGTTGGCGTTTAGTACCACCTCAAGACATTATGAGTACCTCGTCATGCCGTACGGGTTGATGAATGCTCCATCAGTCTTCCAATCCTTCGTAGACTAGATTTTCAGGGACCTGTACGGGCAGGGTGTAGTGGTGTATATCGATGACATTCTGATATACTCCACTACACGCGCCGAGCATGTGTTCTTGGTGCGCAAGTTAATTGGACGACTGTTGGAGCATGACCTGCACGTCAAGGCTGAGAAATGCCTGTTCTTTCAGCAGGCCGTCTCCTTCCTAGGGTATCGCATTTCCACATCAGGGGTGGAGATGGTGAGTGACCGCATTGCAGCCGTGCGTAATTGGCTGACTCCCACCACGGTAAAGGAGGTACAGCAATTTTTAGGGTTTGCCAATTACTACCGGAGATTTATCCAGGGTTTTGGTCAGGTGGCTGCTCCCATTACCTCACTGCTGAAGGGGGGTCCTGTACGTCTGCAGTGGTCGGTTGAGGCGGACAGGGCTTTTTGGGCACCTAAGAGCTCTGTTTACCTCGGCTCCCGTGCTGGCCTATCCGGATCCCTCTTTGGCATTCATAGTGGAGGTGGAAGCGTCAGAGGCTGGGATCGGAGCCGTGCTCTGTCAGTGCTCGGGCACGCCACCGAAGCTCCGCCCCTGTGCTTTCTTCTCGAAGAAGCTCAGCCCGGTGGAGCAGAACTATAATGTGGGGGACCGGGAACTGTTGGCTGTGGTTAAGGCTTTGAAGGCATGGAGACATTGGCTTGAGGGGGCTAAACACCCTTTCCTCATCTGGACTGACCACCGCAACCTGGAGTACATCCGGGCAGCTAGGAGACTGATTCCTCATCAGGCAAGGTGGGCCATGTTCTTTACCCGTTTTGTATTTACCCTGTCCTACAGACCAGGTTCCCAGAATGTGATGGCAGCTACACTGTCCCGGCTGTATGACACAGAGAAGCGACTCATGGATCAGACTCCCATTCTCCCAGCCTCCTGCCTGGTAGCGCCTGTCATGTGGGAGCTGGACGCGGACATTGAGCAGGCGTTATGTACAGAGCCCTCTCCACCCCAGTGTCCCGTCGGGCGTCGGTATGTTCCGTCTGCTGTCCGTGACCAGTTGATCTATTGGGCCCACACATCACCCTCTTCTGGTCATCTAGGGATCGGTCGGACGGTGCGCTGTCTGAATGGGAAGTACTGGTGGCCCACCTTGGCTCGGGACGTGAGGGTTTATGTTTCCTCCTGCTCAGTGTGCGTTCAGTGTAAGGCTCATAGACACCTGCCCAGAGTTAAGCAACACCCCTTACCCGTTCGACAACGGCCGTGGTCACACCGGTCGGTGGATTTTCTAACGGCTCTTCCTCCCTCACAGGAAAACACCACGATCCTGGTCGTTGTGGATCGTTTCTCTAAGTCCTGTCGTCTCCTCCCTCTGTCCGGTCTCCCTACAGCCCTACAAACTGCGGAGTCCCTGCTTACACATGTCTTCCGGCACTACGGGGTGCCTGAGGATATAGTGTCTGATCGAGGTTCCCAGTTCACTTCGAGAGTCTGGAGGGCGTTCATGGCACGTTTGGGGGTCTCGATCAACCTCACCTCGGGTTTCCACCCCGAGAGTAATGGGCAGGTGGAGAGAGTGAACCAGGATGTGGGCAAGTATCTGCGGTCCTATTGCCAGGACCGGCCAGGGGAGTGGGCGGCGTTCGTGCCCTGGGCAGAGATGGCGCAGAACTCACTCCGCCACTCCTCCACTAACCTCTCCCCCTTTCAGTGTGTATTGGGGTACCAGCCGGTTCTGGCACCGTGGCATCAGAGTCAGACCGAGGCTCCTGCGGTGGACGATTGGTTCAGACGCGCGGAGGAGACCTGGGAAGCCGCCCCATGGTCAACTGCAGCAGGCCGCGCTGGGGAAAAAGACCAGCGCGGACCTTCACCACAGTGAGGCCCCAGTGTTCGCAGCGAACAAGGTATGTTATAGGTTACTGCTTCCCCCCAATTACCATATTAACCCCTGTATTGGACCCTGAACTGCTGAATTCCACAGTCGCCGGCCGGATTGCCCTGCCCCTCGCCCTCTGGGTCGTCCCCGAGGCAGATGTATGTGTGAATGATGGCTAGGTCCTCCACTGATTCCCAGTCCTTTGTATTGTGCGTCTGTTGTAGAAAGAGGCGACGGATGGCAGAACATATTTGTTGTCACGCCCTGACCTTAGTTATCTTTGTTTTCTTTATTATTTTGGTCAGGTCAGGGTGTGACGAGGGCAGGTATGTTAGTTTTTGTATATCTACGGGGTTTTGTAAGTCTAGATATATGTAGGTCTATGGTGGCCTGACTTGGTTCCCAATCAGAGGCAGCTGTTTATCGTTGTCTCTGATTGGGGACCATATTTAGGTAGCCAATTGCCATAGGGTATTTGTGGGTTCTTATTCTGTGTTTAGTTGCCTGTCTGCACTTCTCATATTTAGCTTCACAATTAATTTTGTTAGTTTGTTCAGTGTTCTTTCTTAATTAAAGAAGAATGTATGCATATCACGCTGTGCCTTTGTCTCCTCCATACAACGACCGAGACATTTGCGCTCAAATGTTTTTTTATTTTCTTTTTGAATGCAGGTATGTGGTTTTATCTATGTAAAATATATGTTATGTGTTGATGCATAATAAGGAAAGGCTCATGTCTGTATTCTAAAGTAATTTAGATGCACTAGAAAGGAAAGAGGCGACGATTGGCAGAACATGTTTGGGCTCTAAAAATGTTCTGTCATTTCTTTTGGATGCAGAGAGAGAATTATGATACATTAAAACAACCTCCAAAATACACATCTTTAGTCTCAATCAATCACACGCAACGCAGAGTTCCAGCAGTGCTGCACATACCTTAAATCTTTCCAAACTCACTTCATCCGCGCATAAGAAGGAGTCTTGTGCTACCCGGTGCCGGCACATGTGCAGATCAAATACACCACTGGAACACCGATTTTAAGCTGTTTGCATGTCCTAATAATTCAAAAGATTGCAAAAAAAAACCCTGGTGTTTTAATCCACGTATGCTTACTTTGATTATGATTTTACAGATTAAGATAAGCAGAGTGAGGTGTTTACTACATGACTAATGCTATAATCATTCTACTACCACATTCTGTTTAATATTGAATTATTAGCGTTCATGTAAATGTACATAATATCTCTGGGTTTCACTTTGCTTCTGAGAGGTAAAACAGCTCTCTGCTTCTGATTAAGCAACGAGAGCTGGACACCCAGCAAACCAAAATTGGTTCTGTGAATGTTCCCAGAACATTTGTTAGGCATATGTTCTCACAACACAAGAACTGTCCAGTCGTGCTGATGATTATAGAATGTTTGTATTACACATTTGCCTGATGTTGCAAGAACGTCCCTAGAACACATTTAATCTGTTCTTTAAAGGCTCCCAGAATGCTTAATTATGTTGTGGCAACAGTCTAGTCGGATCATTGTGGGGTCATCACAAAATATAGGTTCCCAAAACAGAAAAACTGTCCAGCTTTGTGGATGATGCAAAACAATATATATTTTAGGGTGCAAAAACAATCCGCTGATGTTACAAGACCATTCCCAGAACACATTTAGTCCTTAAAGGTTCCCATAATATTTCTTTAGGTTGTAGGAACATTGTGGGGATATGACAATGAAAACCCTAAAACTGTCCAGTTGTGCTGACACTCAGATAATGTTTGTATCAGGGTGCAGAAAACATTCCTTCGATATGAATGTTGACAGAACAGCTTTTCTCAGTTATTTTAAAGGTTCCCAGAACCTGTTCCCGGAACAGTGTGAGTACATTACAGGAGAGAGGTTCCCAAAACACAAAATATGCTCAGTTGTGATGACATTCATGCAATGTTTAAATTAGGTTGCACAGGACATTCCCTTAATGTTGTAAGCATGTTGACAGAACACCTGGTCTAAGTTCTTTAAAGGTTCCCAGAACATGTAATTAATAATGGGTGTTGTACTGGGATGTTGCATGGATATTCGCATTGGGCCCGATCCTGACTTAGGAATTTATGCGTTTCCTACGCACACTTTTCCTGTGCACTTCTCAGTAGTTGGTATTCAGACTTACCTTATTTACCGCGTAAAGCGTTCTGCAGGTGTGGCCATCTTGCACACTCTGAATACCTTTCATTCAACTGCTGAAAACCCTCCTATGTTGCTGGCCAGTAGAATTGTCATTACATTTTATCTTAAGCCATCCCTTTAAATACGGTGCACCTTTAGTTATAATTTTGTGGACAGAATCACTGGAAAACATGGAGAGAACGGGGTCAGAAAATAGGGATCAATGAAATAAACATATCTATGCTTCTTTGTCTCTGTTTCAGCACCAACTGGTAGGTTTAGAAATACTCTGATCTTGGAGATTATTGAGGCACATTTTGAGGTTAGGAAAGTCTTGATGAATCAGTGGTTTGATTCATCCTGAAAGTTGTCATGTTCAAGTGCAATCCATGAAATATTGGAAGGTGCTATAGCTTGGGTTCAGCCCTACAGAAGACTATAACTTGGGTTCATCCCTACAGAAGACTATAGCTTGGGTTCAGCCCTACAGAAGACTATAGCTTGGGTTCAGCCCTACAGAAGACTATAGCTTGGGTTCATCCCTACAGAAGACTATAGCTTGGGTTCAGCCCTACAGAAGACTATAGCTTGGGTTCAGCCCTACAGAAGACTATAGCTTGGGTTCAGCCCTACAGAAGACTATAGCTTGGGTTCAGCCCTACAGAAGACTATAGCTTGGGTTCAGCCCTACAGAAGACTATAGCTTGGGTTCAGCCCTACAGAAGACTATAGCTTGGGTTCAGCCCTATAGAAGACTATAGCTTGGGTTCAGCCCTACAGAAACCTATAGGTTGCATCTCTGAGGGCGCACAATAAAAATTCTGAATAAATTCTGCACAACTATACATATCTTACTTCCCTGTGGAAAAGTGACTGTAATACATGTCATGTTGATTTGATTTTCAGTTTGCTTCCAGGTGGCGGGTTTCGCATTAGACTCCAGGGAGCACAAGGAAAAATCATCTAAAACAATTGCTATGTGCACATTCCCCTCCTCCAAACATATTACTAATTTACCCAGCTCTTACCAATAGATCTTATCAAGTGTTAATTAGATTGCTTGGAAAATGGTGTCATTTCTATCCCAAAAAATGAAGTAGATGCTTTTTCCACATGGAGCCGTCAGGTTCGCTAGACTGTATTCATGGTTTCCTTGGACGTAAAGGTGGCGGATTTAGGAAGGTCAGAATCTGTAGACACCTCCGCCACACCATTTATTCAAGCTCAGTCTCAAATGAATAGTGGATGAATAGCATGCTATTCTCATGCTTCAGTTCAAGGTCAGAATACGCATAGAGAGAAAAGTGCATAAAAAGGAATAAAGTTCAATTTACCCTCTCTTAACTAGTTCCATTTACCCTCTCTTGACTAGTTCCATGTACCCTCTCTTAACTAGTTCCATTTACCCTCTCTTGACTAGTTCCATTTACCCTCTCTTGACTAGTTCCATTTACCCTCTCTTAACTAGTTCCATTTACCCTCTCTTAACTAGTTCCATGTACCCTCTCTTGACTAGTTCCATTTACCCTCTCTTAACTAGTTCCATTTACCCTCTCTTAACTAGTTCCGTGTACCCTCTCTTGACTAGTTCCATTTACCCTCTCTTGACTAGTTCCATTTACCCTCTCTTGACTAGTTCCATTTACCCTCTCTTAACTAGTTCAATTGACCCTCTCTTAACTAGTTCCATTTACCCTCTCTTAACTAGTTCCATTTACCCTCTCTTAACTAGTTCCATGTACCCTCTCTTAACTAGTTCCATGTACCCTCTCTTAAGTAGTTACATGTACCCTCTCTTGACTAGTTCCATTTACCCTCTCTTGACTAGTTCCATTTACCCTCTCTTAACTAGTTCCATGTACCCTCTCTTGACTAGTTCCATTTACCCTCTCTTGACTAGTTCCATTTACCCTCTCTTGACTAGTTCCATTTACCCTCTCTTAACTAGTTCCATTTACCCTCTCTTAACTAGTTCCATTTACCCTCTCTTGACTAGTTCCATTTACCCTCTCTTGACTAGTTCCATTTACCCTCTCTTAACTAGTTCCATTTACCCTCTCTTAACTAGTTCCATTTACCCTCTCTTGACAAGTTCCATTTACCCTCTCTTAACTAGTTCCATTTACCCTCTCTTGACAAGTTCCATTTACCCTCTCTTAACTAGTTCCATTTACCCTCTCTTAACTAGTTCCATGTACCCTCTCTTAACTAGTTCCATGTACCCTCTCTTAACTAGTTCCATTTACCCTCTCTTAACTAGTTCCATTTACACTCTCTTAACTAGTTCAATTTTTACATATACCTTTTTTTTACCTTTATTTAACTAGGCAAGTCAGTTAAGAACAAATTCTTATTTTCAATGACGGCCTACTCCAGCCAAACCCTGATGATGCTGGGCCAATTATGGACCGCCCTATGGGAATCCCAATCACGGCTGGATGTGATACAACCTGGATTTGGGCCATAGGTTCCACAGAACATTCCTACAATGTTCCACAATTTCCAAATATGTCAGATTTTATGATGTTCATAGCATATTTGTTTAACATAATATTCAATTGATGTTGATATGTAACAGGGTTGGTTATGTTTCCACTTGCCTCTAAAGAAATGTGTATTTAATGTTCAAGCATTCTTATTGGTTGGTTCAACTCTGATGACAATAAGGTGTGTTGTGATTGGCCTTGCTTGCAGATAGGAGGAGATCGCGAACGTCAGGTCTCCCCAGTATGAAAATGTGATGGAAGGGGTAGGTCACGTTCTGAATACTGTTTTCTATTTTACAATGTGTACAAGTTTGCTGTACGTTAATGATTTATACATGTGTGGGTACATGGTTAGGTTAGGGATTGAGGGGCTTTCTGGGATGTGCTAAGTGTGTTAGCTAGCATACACAGATGTAATGGTCACATAAGCCCACTGCTAACACAGTTGTCTTCATGCTACAGATTTTGCCATCGACAGCCATCAACATCGTTAAGCCCTGCACAACTAACGTGCTGTTTCCCATTTAACAACAGAAATAAATGATGCTCAACTGGGACCACTGGCTGATATAATTAATTAGGAGAAAACACAACGCAAGGAGACTACGATATCCATCTGGTACACATTCAATATACATTTGGCCTTGTCTTGGAGGTCCTCAGAACATTCCAGAAACCTGCCTCTTCCACATGGATGGAGTAGACAGGGGAAAGGAAAGGGGGATACCTAGTCGGTTGTACCACTGAATGCCTTCAACTGAAATGTGTCTTCCACATCTAACCCAACCCCTCTGAATCAGAGAGGTGTGTCTTCCACATTTAACCCAACCCCTCTGAATCAGAGAGGTGTGTCTTCACATTTAACCCAACCTCTGAATCAGAGAGGTGTGTCTTCTGCATTTAACCCCCAACCCCTCTGAATCAGAGAGGTGTGTCTTCTGCATTTAACCCAACCCCTCTGAATCAGAGAGGTGTGTCTTCCACATTTAACCCAACCCCTCTGAATCAGAGAGGTGTGTCTCCACATTTAACCCAACCTCTGAATCAGAGAGGTGTGTCTCCACATTTAACCCAACCCCTCTGAATCAGAGAGGTGCGTGGGGGGCTGCCTTAACCAACATCCACGTCTTCAGCGCCCGGGGAACAGCGCTGTTCAGGGGCAGAATGACAGATTTTTACCTTGTCAGCTCGGGGATTCAAGCCAGCAACCTTTCCGGAGTGAATCCACTACACACACCAGCCAGTCAGTCAGAGGAGGGAGTGAATCCACTACACACACCACCCAGTCAGTCAGAGGAGGGAGTGAATCCACTACACACACCAGCCAGTCAGTCAGAGGAGGGAGTGAATCCACTACACACACCAGCCAGTCAGTCAGAGGAGGGAGTGAATCCACTACACACACCAGCCAGTCAGTCAGAGGAGGGAGTGAATCCACTACACACACCAGCCAGTCAGTCAGAGGAGGGAGTGAATCCATTACACACACCAGCCAGTCAGTCAGAGGAGGGAGTGAATCCACTACACACACCAGCCAGTCAGTCAGAGGAGGGAGTGAATCCACTACACACACCAGCCAGTCAGTCAGAGGAGGGAGTGAATCCACTACACACACCAGCCAGTCAGTCAGAGGAGGGAGTGAATCCACTACACACACCAGCCAGTCAGTCAGAGGAGGGAGTGAATCCACTACACACACCAGCCAGTCAGTCAGAGGAGGGAGTGAATCCACTACACACACCAGCCAGTTCACCATGAGGAGTTGACTCAGAAACAGGTCTGACTAGCTCTGTCGTTCCCTCCACCCCACCAAAGCACAGCACCATGCCTGCAGAGGACAGGACACCAGGGATTGTGTGTGAAAATTAAACACTCAGGGTAGAAATGTCCTACTATGGCTGACCGTGTAAAACAACACATTTCGCTTCCATTCAGAAAATAAATCCAGTGAAATAAAACCAGGTCAAACAATTGCGGTGTTTTACAATCACTTTGGCACTAATTTCAGAACCTTGATGTCCTTGTTCAAAACTCTAGACACAAAACTCACAACCAATGATCAACATGCACATTTTTCAAAACTCTAACACTTTATCCAATTGCTTGGATACAATACACATAAAGCTAAGATCATTTGTTCAATTAACTAAAATCACCTGTTCAAAATGACACAACTTAACATCAAAGTATTACCATTTCAAATGCAATTCACACATTACATCTGAAATGACTGTCTATTCATTTCTTTACAATGATCTAACTATCAATTGATACAACTGATCAAAATGATAAGTAACTGTTGCGTTACTCTTTATGCCTAGTTTTATGGAAACTGACAAACGATATTCAATGTTTAGATCATGAAAGTTTCAGAGATCCATTGACACCAATTACCGTGGACCATGAACCAATTGGACGACATTATCTATGGATGTAATGTTTCATCATCATTCTTTATCAGACACTGTTTCTATGGTCCCATGTACCACTTTTCCAGACCATGTTTTCAGATTTGACATTACTGTACACTCACCGGCCACTTTATTAGGTACACCTATCTAGTACTGGGTAGGACCCCCTTTTGCCTCCACAACAGCCTGAATTATTCACGGTGTTGTACGTTAAGAGATGCCCTTCTGCACACCACTGTTTTAAACAGCTGTTATTTGAGCGTTTGAGGCCTTTCTGTTAGCTTGAATGAGTCTGGACATTGTCCTCTGGCCTCTCTCATTAACAAGGTGGTTTTGCCCACAGAACTGTCGCTCACTGAATGTGTTTGGTTTATCGCACCATTCTCTGTAAACTCTAGAGACTGTAGTGAGTAAAAATCCCAGGAGGGCAGCTATTTCTGAGATGCTGGAATCACCATGTGTGGCATCAACAATCATACCACGGTCAAAGTTGCTTAGATTACGCATCTTGCCCGTTCTAATGTTTGGTTGAACAACATCTAAAGCGCTGTACCCTATATACTCTATATATTGAGTTGCAGGCAGCCACATGATTCGCTGTTCGAATGTTACCTTCCTTGATGAGCTAAATCAGGTCTGTAGAGCTGATGGCATGACCTATGTCATTGTGTGGGATAATGTCAGGTTCCACCATGCTCAAATGGTGCAAGCATGGTTTCAGGCCCATCCACAATTTACCACCCTGTACTTACCCCCATACTCTCCTTTCCTTAACCCGATTGAGTAATTTTTCTCCACGTGGAGGTGGAAGGTATATGATAGGCGCCCTCACGAACAAGCCACCCTCCTACAGGCCATGGAGGACACATGCAACGGCAGACCAGGTCTGGATTCGCCCGAAGATTCTTCCCAAGATGTTTGGCTAATGAAAACATCCATTGTGATGTGGATGAGAACCTTTGGCCAAATTCACAAGACACAGTTGATGGAAATATAGAAGTACGGTAATCAATCTTTTGTTTAGCTTTTTACAGTAAGCCAGGTGAGGAACTCTGCAGTGATGCTTTACAGTAAGCCAGGTGAGGAACATTGCAGCTGATGTTTTACAGTAAGCCAGGTGAGGAACACTGCAGTGATGTTTTACAGTAAGCCAGGTGAGGAACATTGCAGCTGATGTTTTACAGTAAGCCAGGTGAGGAACACTGCAGTGATGTTTTACAGTAAGCCAGGTGAGGAACACTGCAGTGATGTTTTACAGTAAGCCAGGAGAGGAACACTGCAGTGATGTTTTACAGTAAGCCAGGTGAGGAACACTGCAGTGATGTTTTACAGTAAGCCAGGAGAGGAACACTGCAGTGATGTTTTACATTAAGCCAGGTGAGGAACACTACTACCTCTTATCAATGTTTCAGTAGGACCTACTCCCTCTTATCAATGTTTCAGTAGGACTACTACCTCTTATCAGTGTTTCAGTAGGACTACTACCTCTTATCAATGTTTCAGTAGACCTACTACCTCTTATCAATGTTTCTGTAGATCTATTACCTTATCAATGTTTCAATAGACCTACTACCTCTTATCAATGTTTCTGTAGATCTATTACCTTATCAATGTTTCAGTAGGACCTACTACCTCTTACCAATGTTTCAATAGACCTACTACCTCTTATCAATGTTTCTGTAGATCTATTACCTTATCAATGTTTCAGTAGGACCTACTACCTCTTACCAATGTTTCAGTAGACCTACTACCTCTTATCAATGTTTCAGTAGGACTACTACCTCTTATCAATGTTTCTGTAGATCTATTACCTTATCAATGTTTCAGTAGACCTACTACCTCTTATCAATGTTTCTGTAGATCTATTACCTTATCAATGTTTCAGTAGGACCTACTACCTCTTATCAGTGTTTCAGTAGACCTACTACCTCTTATCAATGTTTCAGTAGGACTACTACCTCTTATCAATGTTTCAGTAGACCTACTACCTCTTATCAATGTTTCTGTAGATCTCTTAACTTATCAATGTTTCAATAGACCTACTACCTCTTATCAATGTTTCTGTAGATCTATTACCTTATCAATGTTTCAGTAGGACCTACTACCTCTTACCAATGTTTCAATAGACCTACTACCTCTTATCAATGTTTCTGTAGATCTATTACCTTATCAATGTTTCAGTAGGACCTACTACCTCTTACCAATGTTTCAGTAGACCTACTACCTCTTATCAATGTTTCAGTAGGACTACTACCTCTTATCAATGTTTCTGTAGATCTATTACCTTATCAATGTTTCAGTAGACCTACTACCTCTTATCAATGTTTCTGTAGATCTATTACCTTATCAATGTTTCAGTAGGACCTACTACCTCTTACCAATGTTTCAGTAGGACCTACTACCTCTTATCAATGTTTCAGTAGACCTACTACCTCTTATCAATGTTTCAGTAGACCTACTACCTCTTATCAATGTTTCTGTAGATCTATTACCTTATCAATGTTTCAGTAGGACCTACTACCTCTTACCAATGTTTCAGTAGGACCTACTACCTCTTATCAATGTTTCAGTAGGACTACTACCTCTTATCAATGTTTCTGTAGATCTATTACCTTATCAATGTTTCAGTAGACCTACTACCTCTTATCAATGTTTCTGTAGATCTATTACCTTATCAATGTTTCAGTAGGACCTACTACCTCTTATCAGTGTTTCAGTAGACCTACTACCTCTTATCAATGTTTCAGTAGGACTACTACCTCTTATCAATGTTTCAGTAGACCTACTACCTCTTATCAATGTTTCTGTAGATCTATTACCTTATCAATGTTTCAGTAGGACCTACTACCTCTTACCAATGTTTCAGTAGGACCTACTACCTCTTATCAATGTTTCAGTAGGACTACTACCTCTTATCAATGTTTCTGTAGATCTATTACCTTATCAATGTTTCAGTAGACCTACTACCTCTTATCAATGTTTCTGTAGATCTATTACCTTATCAATGTTTCAGTAGGACCTACTACCTCTTATCAGTGTTTCAGTAGACCTACTACCTCTTATCAATGTTTCAGTAGGACTACTACCTCTTATCAATGTTTCAGTAGACCTACTACCTCTTATCAATGTTTCTGTAGATCTATTACCTTATCAATGTTTCAATAGACCTACTACCTCTTATCAATGTTTCTGTAGATCTATTACCTTATCAATGTTTCAGTAGGACCTACTACCTCTTACCAATGTTTCAGTAGGACCTACTACCTCTTATCAATGTTTCAGTAGACCTACTACCTCTTATCAATGTTTCAGTAGACCTACTACCTCTTACCAATGTTTCAGTAGGACCTACTACCTCTTATCAATGTTTCAGTAGACCTACTACCTCTTACCAATGTTTCAGTAGGACTACTACCTCTACCTCTCTGACTTCCGGCGCCGACAGAGATGGCCGCCTCGCTTCGCGTTCCTAGGAAACTTTGCAGTTTTTTGTTTTTTTACGTGTTATTTCTTACATTGGTACCCCAGGTCATCTTAGGTTTCATTACATACAGTCGAGAAGAACTACTGAACATAAGAGCAGCGTCAACTCACCATCAGTACGACCAAGAATATGACTTTTGCGAAGCGGATCCTGTGTTCTGCCTTTCACCCTGGACAACGGAATGGATCCCAGCCGGCAACCCAAAAAAACGACTTCGTAAAAGGGGGAAACGAAGCGGTCTTCTGGTCAGACTCCGGAGACGGGCACATCGTGCACCACTCCCTAGCATTCTTCTCGCCAATGTCCAGTCTCTTGACAACAAGGCTGATGAAATCCGAGCAAGGGTAGCATTCCAGAGGGACATCAGAGACTGTAACGTTCTTTGCTTCACGGAAACATGGCTCACTGGAGAGACGCTATCGGAGTCGGTGCAGCCAGCTGGTTTCTCCACGCATCGCACAAACAGAAACAAACATCTTTCCGGTAAGAAGAGGTGCGGGGGCGTATGCTTCATGGTTAACGTGACGTGGTGTGGCCACAACAACATACAGGAACTCAAGTCCTTCTGTTCACCTGATTTAGAATTCCTCACAATCAAATGTCGACCGCATTATCTACCAAGGGAATTCTCTTCGATTATAATCACAGCCGTATATATTCCCCCCCAAGCAGACACATCGATGGCTCTGAACAAACTTTATTTTACTCTTTGCAAACTGGAAACCATATAGCTGGGGATTACTGGAATCCATATAGCTGGGGATTACTGGAATCCATATAGCTGGGGATTACTGGAATCCATATAACCTGAGGCTGCATTCCTTGTAGCTGGGGATTTTAACAAGGCTAATCTGAAAACAAGACTCCCTAAATTGTATCAGCATATCGATTGCGCAACCAGGGCTGGAAAAACCTTGGATCATTGCTATTCTAACTTCCGCGACGCATATAAGGCCCTGCCCCCCTGCCCCTGCCCCGACTCCATTTTGTTGATCACTGCCTACAGACAGAAGCTAAAACAAGAAGCTCCCGCGCTGAGGTCTGTTCAACGCTGGTCCGACCAAGCTGATTCCACGCTCCAAGACTGCTTCCATCACGTGGACTGGGATATGTTTCGTATTGCATCAAACAACAACATTGACGAATACGCTGATTCGGTGAGCGGGTTCATTAGAACGTGCGTTGAAGATGTCGTTCCCATAGCAACGATTAAAACATTTCCAAACCAGAAACCGTGGATTGATGGCAGCATTCGCGTGAAACTGAAAGCGCGAACCACTGCTTTTAATCAGGACAAGGTGACCGGAAACATGACCGAATACAAACAGTGTAGCTATTCCCTCCGCAAGGCAATCAAACAAGCTAAGCGTCAGTATAGAGACAAAGTAGAATCTCAATTCAACGGCTCAGACACAAGAGGCATGTGGCAGGGTCTACAGTCAATCACGGATTACAAAAAGAAAACCAGCCCCGTCACGGACCAGGATGTCTTGCTCCCAGCAAGACTAAATAACTTTTTTGCCCGCTTTGAGGACAATACAGTGCCACTGACACGGCCCGCAACTAAAACATGCGGACTCTCCTTCACTGCAGCCGACGTGAGGAAAACATTTAAACGTGTCAACCCTTGCAAGGCTGCAGGCCCAGACGGCATCCCCAGTCGCGCCCTCAGATCATGCGCAGACCAGCTGGCTGGTGTGTTTACGGACATATTCAATCCTATTGAATATCCCTATCCCAGTCTGTTGTTCCCACATGCTTCAAGAGGGCCACCATTGTTCCTGTTCCCAAGAAAGCTAAGGTAACTGAGCTAAACGACTACCGCCCCGTAGCACTCACTTCCGTCATCATGAAGTGCTTTGAGAGACTAGTCAAGGACCATATCACCTCCACCCTACCTGACACCCTAGACCCACTCCAATTTGCTTACCGCCCAAATAGGTCCACAGACGATGCAATCTCAACCACACTGCACACTGCCCTAACCCATCTGGACAAGAGGAATACCTATGTGAGAATGCTGTTCATCGACTACAGCTCGGCATTTAACACCATAGACCCTGGGTCTCGACCGCGCCCTGTGCAACTGGGTACTGGACTTCCTGACGGGCCGCCCCCAGGTGGTCAGGGTAGGCAACAACATCTCCACCCCGCTGATCCTCAACACTGGGGCCCCACAAGGGTGGTTCTGAGCCCTCTCCTGTACTCCCTGTTCACCCACGGCTGCGTGGCCACGCACGCCTCCAACTCAATCATCAAGTTTGCGGACGACACAACAGTGGTAAGCTTGATTACCAACAATGACGAGACGGCCTACAGGGAGGAGGTGATTGCCCTCGGAGTGTGGTGTCAGGAAAATAACCTCACACTCAACGTCAACAAAACTAAGGAGATGATTGTGGACTTCAGAAAACAGCAGAGGGAACACCCCCCTATCCACATCGATGGAACAGTAGTGGAGAGGGTAGTAAGTTTTAAGTTCCTCGGCGTACACATCACAGACAAGCTGAATTGGTCCACTCACACAGACAGCATCGTGAAGAAGGCGCAGCAGCGCCTCTTCAACCTCAGGAGGTTGAAGAAATTCGGCTTGTCACCAAAAGCACTCACAAACTTCTACAGATGCACAATCGAGAGCATCCTGTCGGGCTGTATCACCGCCTGGTACGGCAACTGCTCCGCCCACAACCATGATAGTTTACCTATAGCGAATAGATCAATTGTATAGTTTTCTAATAGTGAATAGCTTCTTTGTAGATTTCCTATAGTGAATAGCATCATGCTATAGATTACCTATAGTGAATAGCTTCATGCTATAGATTACCTATAGTGAATAGCATCATGCTATAGATTACCTATAGTGAATAGCTTCATGCTATAGATTACCTATAGTGAATAGCTTCATGCTATAGATTACCTATAGTGAATAGCTTCATGCTATAGATTACCTATAGTGAATAGCTTCTTTGTATATGTCACGGTCTTCCTCCTCTTCATCTGAAGACGAGAGGCGAGAAGGATCAGAGGACCAAAATGCGACGTGGTATGTGTTCATGATGAATATTTAATAAAAGAAAACACTGAATACAAACTATACAAAAACAATAAACATAAAACAACCGTGAAGCTATAAATGAGACCTGTGCTGAACACAAGCAACTAACAGACAGTCACCCACAAACAAACAGTGCACCCAGGCTTCCTAAGTGTGATTCTCAATCAGAGACAACTAATGACACCTGCCTTTGATTGAGAACCATGCTAGGCCGAAACATACAAATCCCCAAATCATAGAAAAACAAACATAGACTGCCCACCCCAACTCACGCCCTGACCATACTAAATAAATTACCTATAGTGAGTACCTTCATTGTAGATTACCTATAGTGAGTACCTTCATTGTAGATTACCTATAGTGAGTACCTTCATTGTAGATTACCTATAGTGAGTACCTTCATTGTAGATTACCTATAGTGAGTACCTTCATTGTAGATTACCTATAGTGAGTACCTTCATTGTAGATTACCTATAGTGAGTACCTTCATTGTAGATTACCTATAGTGAGTACCTTCATTGTAGATTACCTATAGTGAGTACCTTCATTGTAGATTACCTATAGTGAGTACCTTCATTGTAGATTACCTATAGTGAGTACCTTCATTGTAGATTACCTATAGTGAGTACCTTCATTGTAGATTACCTATAGTGAGTGCCTTCATTGTAGATTACCTATAGTGAGTACCTTCATTGTAGATTACCTATAGTGAGTACCTTCATTGTAGATTACCTATAGTGAGTACCTTCATTGTAGATTACCTATAGTGAGTACCTTCATTGTAGATTACCTATAGTGAATACCTTATTTTTATTTATTACCTATAGTGAATAGCTTCTTTCAGATGACCTATAGTGAATAGCTTATTTTTATTTATTACCTATGGTGAATAGCTTCTTTCAGATTACCTATAGTGAATAGTTTAATTGTAGATGACCTGTAGTGAAGAGCTTCATGCTATAGATTACCTATAGTGAATAGATTTTTTATATAGATTACCAATAATTAATAGGTTAAATGTAGATAAACTCTTCACTATAGGTTAACGGTATAGATTACCAACAGTGAATAACTTCTTCGTAGATTACCTGTAGTGAATAGCTTCATGCTATAGATTACCTATAGTGAATAGATTATTTGTATAGATTACCAATAATGAATAGTTGTATTATAGATTACCTATAGTGAAGAGTTTAAATGGTCTATATTAACTATAGGTACAAGCTTATCTGAAAAGAATACCTAGAGTGAATAGCTTCTTTGTAGATGACCTATAGTTAATAGCTTCATGGTATAGATTACCTATAGTGAATAGCTTCTATGTAGATTACCTATAGTGAATAGCTTCTATGTAGAGTACCTATAGTGAATAGCTTCTATGTAGATTACCTATAGTGAATAGCTTCTATGTAGATTACCTATAGTGAATAGCTTCTATGTAGAGTACCTATAGTGAATAGCTTCTATGTAGATTACCTATAGTGAATAGCTTCTTTGTATAGATTACCTACAGTGAACAACTTATTTGTAGACTTCCTATAGTGAACAGCTTCATGCTACAGATGACCTATGGTGAATAGCTTCATGGTATAGATTAACTATAGTGAATAGATTAATTGTATAGATAACCAATAGTGAATAGCTTCTTTGTATAGATTACCTACAGTGAACAGCTTCATGCTATAGATGATTTATGGTGAATAGCTTCATGGCATAGATTACCAATAGTGAACAGCTTCTCTGTAGATTACCTAAAGTGAATAGTTTAATACTATAGATTACTTATAGTGAATGTCTTATTGGTAGAGTTCATATAGTGAATAGTTTCATGGTATAGATTACCTATAGTGAATAGCTTCTTTGTATAGATCACCTACAGTGAACAGCTTCATGCTATAGATGATTTATGGTGAATAGCTTCTTTGTATAGATGAACTGTAGTTATCAGCTTCACTGCATAGATTACCTATAGTGAAAAGCTTCATTGTATAGATTACAATAGTGCAAAATTTATTTTGATTTATTACCTATAGTGAATAGATTCTATGTAGATTACCTATAGTGAATAGATTCTATGTAGATTACCTATAGTGAATAGATTCTATGTAGATTACCTATAGTGAATAGATTCTATGTAGATTACCTATAGTGAATAGATTCTATGTAGATTACCTATAGTGAATAGCTTCTATGTAGATTACCTATAGTGAATAGATTCTATGTAGATTACCTATAGTGAATAGATTCTATGTAGATTACCTATAGTGAATAGATTCTATGTAGATTACCTATAGTGAATAGCTTATATGTAGATTACCTATAGTGAATAGCTTCTATGTAGATTACCTATAGTGAATAGATTCTATGTAGATTACCTATAGTGAAGACCTTAATGGTATAGATTACCTATAGTGAAGACCTTAATGGTATAGATTACCTATAGTGAATAGCTTCTATGTAGATTACCTATAGTGAATAGCTTCTATGTAGATTACCTATAGTGAATAGATTCTATGTAGATTACCTATAGTGAATAGATTCTATGTAGATTACCTATAGTGAATAGCTTCTATGTAGATTACCTATAGTGAATAGATTCTATGTAGATTACCTATAGTGAATAGATTCTATGTAGATGACCTATAGTGAATAGCTTCTATGTAGATTACCTATAGTGAATAGATTCTATGTAGATTACCTATAGTGAAGACCTTAATGGTATGGTTTACCTATAGTGAATAGATTCTATGTAGATTACCTATAGTGAATAGATTCTATGTAGATTACCTATAGTGAATAGCTTCTATGTAGATTACCTATAGTGAATAGATTCTATGTAGATTACCTATAGTGAATAGCTTCTATGTAGATTACCTATAGTGAATAGATTCTATGTAGATTACCTATAGTGAATAGCTTCTATGTAGATTACCTATAGTGAATAGATTCTATGTAGATTACCTATAGTGAATAGATTCTATGTAGATTACCTATAGTGAATAGCTTCTATGTAGATTACCTATAGTGAATAGATTCTATGTAGATTACCTATAGTGAATAGATTCTATGTAGATTACCTATAGTGAATAGCTTCTATGTAGATTACCTATAGTGAATAGATTCTATGTAGATTACCTATAGTGAAGACCTTAATGGTATGGTTTACCTATAGTGAATAGATTCTATGTAGATTACCTATAGTGAATAGATTCTATGTAGATTACCTATAGTGAATAGATTCTATGTAGATTACCTATAGTGAAGACCTTAATGGTATGGTTTACCTATAGTGAATAGATTCTATGTAGATTACCTATAGTGAATAGCTTCTATGTAGATTACCTATAGTGAATAGATTCTATGTAGATTACCTATAGTGAATATATTCTATGTAGATTACCTATAGTGAATAGCTTCTATGTAGATTACCTATAGTGAATAGATTCTATGTAGATTACCTATAGTGAATAGCTTCTATGTAGATTACCTATAGTGAATAGATTCTATGTAGATTACCTATAGTGAATAGCTTCTATGTAGAGTACCTATAGTGAATAGATTCTATGTAGATTACCTATAGTGAAGACCTTAATGGTATGGTTTACCTATAGTGAATAGATTTTATGTAGATTACCTATAGTGAATAGCTTCTATGTAGATTACCTATAGTGAATAGATTCTATGTAGATTACCTATAGTGAATAGCTTCTATGTAGAGTACCTATAGTGAATAGATTCTATGTAGATTACCTATAGTGAATAGCTTCTATGTAGAGTACCTATAGTGAATAGATTCTATGTAGATTACCTATAGTGAATAGCTTCTATGTAGATTACCTATAGTGAATAGATTCTATGTAGATTACCTATAGTGAATAGATTCTATGTAGATTACCTATAGTGAAGACCTTAATGGTATGGTTTACCTATAGTGAATAGATTCTATGTAGATTACCTATAGTGAATAGCTTCTATGTAGAGTACCTATAGTGAATAGATTCTATGTAGATTACCTATAGTGAATAACTTCTATGTAGAGTACCTATAGTGAACAGCTTCTTGCTATAGATTTCCGATAGTGAATAGATTCTTTGTAGAGATTAAAATAGTGAATAGCTTCTTTGTAGATGACCTATAGTGAATAGATTATTTGTATAAATTACTTATAGTGAATAGATGAATTGTATTGATTACCTATAGTGAATTGCTTCATTGTATTACCTACAGGGTGAACTCCTTTTATTAGCCATTTCCTCCTGTACAGATATTTTTATTTTCCAGGATATTGCCACAGTGATGAGTCCCTTTGTTTTAGATGCAATATTCCACATGATTTACATGTACTGCTCTCTATATCTCTTTTGAGTGTAACAACATTGGATTGGAAGTTTTAGCAAGCCTCTCCCCAGACATATATCTAAAACGATACATCTTAAAGAGTCTATATTATTCTATATTTCTTAGTTTCAGTGTTGTAGTCGATAAGACACGAGGTTGGTGGCACCTTTTTTGGGGAGAACGGGCTCATGGTAATGAGTGAAGCAGAATAGGTGGAATGGTATCACATACATCAAATACATCGTTTCCAGGTGTTTGATGCCATTCCGTGTGCGTTGTTCCGGCCATTATTATAAGCCATCCTTCCCTCAGCAGCCTCCTGTGCTGTAAGAGCACCTAGTGTGTGTCGAGTGAGTGTAGATTATCTGCCTGGACAGACAATCCAATAACGACCATTGATTGTATTCTAGAAGAGATGGTGGGAGGCGCCTTCCTCCTCGTCTCCAACTCTCCCCCAGAACATTCCCGACTTGCTGATCTGCTGAAAGCCTCGAGCGTACTGGCAGGCGACACCAGAAGCTCTTGCACATCGCCACAGAGAGAAAGACATCTCGAAGCAGAGGCTGCTTTTATCTCCCGCGTCAGTCAGTCAGTAGGATCAGGTACACTGCGCAGCGCCGCGTGGGACTCGAGCTGTACTTCACCAACAACCAGACAGCAGTTCCAGTCCAGAGTCTGGAGGCAGCAGACATTAACACTGTGGAGCAGAGCGGAACGAGCTGATCCTTCTCTCCCGGTCCCGACCTGGTCCTTACGGAACTGACCAGAGAGAGAGATGAGAGATGATTAAATAATGGGGATTATATAGTCACTCACTGGATACAACAGCTGAACACGACGCGGTTGCAAAAGGATTTAGACTTGAAGACTGAAGAGCTCGTTTCGGGGGGATATCTCTCTGCCCGGGTGGAAGAGGCGCTCAGGCAGGCTGCTTGTTGGGATTTGATTTTAGAACTGCATAATATTACAACTACGACACTTCTATGCGGATGTACATATATAGAGTGTTTTTGGAGCAGTTTTGAGGAACAGTTTTGTTTATTTTTATGGTGATAATTAACTCTTATAAAGGATCGTTGTCAAAACGGAATTACACAGAAAGGATCACACTCCTTGGGTAAGACCGATTGCATATGATTTGATTACTATTACTATTACTATTATTATTGTTATAATTATATTGTTGTTACGATATAAGAGAGAAAGTTGGGTGAATATTGGAGCCGACTTAATGCGAGCAGCACTTCCTTGATTATAGCCTTCGAGAGTTAGACAGACAGGTTGGTTGACTAAAAACCAGTTGGACTGTTGTTACCATCGGCATCCATAACATAATTTAAACCTGGTATGTGAGCGTATAGAGAGCTGAGCGTCTCAGGATGAGCTTCCTGCTATCAGAGCTCTTTTGTTCCCGGTCCCCCGTGGCCCGGCCCCCGGACAGGTGCTGCAGAGAGCGGGTCTGTCTGTCAGTGTTCACCGCTGTCTCCTCTGGACGCACAGGTGCGCTATGGGGACCACGATAAACTGCCGTGCTGTAGGCTAAAAGGTCGCACATGGTCAATCTGATGTCAGCAGTGGCCGTGCACCATTTACTGCGATACGGCCCCCGCAGGAGTCAGGCCATGTATACTTCTCCCTTTGCTGAGCAGAGCTGTTGTGAAGGAAGTTGTCAAGGAAGTGAATTGGTGTTTATGTAGGACCTCCCGCCCTACTTACCTTCAACCAATGATGCAGAGCTATAAGGAGTTATGCAGAACCCATTGCATTGTTATACAATTTGGGAGGCGCGGGGTAAAGCGGTACCAAACTCAATTTGGCCTCTGCGTGCCTCCAGAGGCTCCGCAATTGCGTCACAAGGATTCACCAAGCACGAACTTGATCAAGCATAAATGTACTTTAATACTGTGTTGGAACCCTGGAGACCCACCCACGCGTCTATCTGATAGTTATAGTTGACTGTTACAGAACTGAACAGGCTGCTACAGACCGTGATTTTTATTTATATATTTATATATTCAACTTGTATTTAACTAGGCAAGTCAGTTAAGAACACATTCCTATTTACAATGACGGCCTACCCCTGATAACAAAAGTGATCTATTGCAGTTTGGATTTGGTTCATCATGATCAATAGGCCAAATACAAGTCATATTTTGTCAAGGTTGGGAAACAATGTTTTTGTTATAAATAGCCTGAGTAAATATTCAGTTAATTACGGTTGTGTACATCTACACTCTAAAATGAGTATTTTAGGATCTATAAAGTAAAATAATTGCAACCTCTGTTCTCTGGTGAATGTGGCGTTTCACACAGGGCAAAACTACCCTTCCTTCACCCGACTGCTCTACAACGCTGCTTCACCAACCTCACTGTACCATGCTACTGAGCTACGGTCTTCAGCCGCGTTCATCTCCCATCTTCACAGATATTAGGTTGCTGTAGGCCATGGCACATCATCCTCTACATGAGACCCCTCTCCCCAGTCAGTCTGAGAGCTGTAGTGGATATTTGGGCTACACGTCCAAATGGAACAATATACCTGGTCAGTTGTAGAACTGAATGCCTTCAACTGAAATGTGTCTTCCTCATTTAACCTGAATCAGAGAAGTGCGGGAGGGCTGCATAACCGAATAGTCTCCTACTCCTAGGCCTTTTTATTCATTCATTGGACTAAATGTAATACCATTGTTAATTTTACAAGCCTAACGTTTGTGGGCCTATCTTTTTAGTGAGAGCCAACGACTAATTAATAATGAAATCAAAGAAAGATGCTTAGGGAATGTGATTTTGGGAAAGAGGTCATCTTAATGGGAGATTGTAACATTAATTATGAAGACAAGTGTTGTAGGAAAACCCTCAAACGGATCACTAATACCTTTGACCTTACACAGCTAGTTAAAGGGCCAACCAGGGTGACTTGTTGCTCTAAAACACAGATTGATTTGGTGTTCAGTAATAAACCAGAGAGAGTGACTAAATCATTCAATATGGTTACTGGGCTGTCTGATCATAATCTGACACTTATAGCCAGAAAGCTGTCTAAGAGCAGGTTTAACCTCTCTTCTGTTAGATAGCCGGATCAACTAAGAATACCTAAGAGTGAATTAAACACATTTTGAAAACACAATTAAGGGAATGAACTGGAATGATCTCTTGTCCTATACAGATGTGGAAGCTGATAGTCAGGTTTTTTTTATCCACAATCCAGACTACAATAAATGGCTTCCTAAAGAAAATCAAATCAAATGGCCAGAAGAGCACTCTTCCTTGGCTAAATGGAGAAATCTGGAAATTGATGAAAGAACGAGATTATGCTCTAAAAATAGCCCTAAGATCCAAATTAGAGCATGACAGACGTAGGTTTACCATGTTGAGAAATAAGGTGATGAAAGAAATCAGACAGGCCAAGGCAAACTTTTTTATTAACATAATTGGTGAAGCAAAGGGAAATTCTAAACTGATCTGGGAGAATCTAAAAACGTTAACAGGGAAAGACCATAGTAACACTGCAAAAAGACTAGAAATCATGGTGAATAACAATCTAACACAGGATGCAGTCGAAATAGCAATAGCCTTCAATTCCTACTTTATTGACTCTGTCAGGGTACTGACACAGAACCACTCCACTGGATTCTTGGGCTCAGTGCTAGTGAATGACGCTCAACCTGTCTTCATCATAAGGGAGGTTTCTGAGTCAAAGGTGAACAAGGTGATTAGCTCACTAAAGAACTCTAAAGCCAAAGATGTGTTTGGGCTGGACTCTACCTTTCTTATAAACTACAAATAGTCACTCATTGGCCTCATTACTAAGGACACCAACACATCTATTGGTCTGGGGGTGTTTCCAAGGGTATGGAAGTCGGCCATAATAACGGCCATCTTTAAATCAGGCGACCCTGCTGACATGAGTAACTACAGGCCCATTAGTATACTACCTGTGGTGTCAAAGGTTGCTGAAAAGTGTGTAGCAGAATAACTGATTGCCCACCTCAACAACAGCCCCTCCACATTACATTCCATGCAGCTTGGCTTCAGAGCGAAACACTCCACAGAAACGGCCAACTGCTTTCTTCTGGACAATGTGAAGTCCAAGATGGACACAGTTGTTGTTGGGGCTGTGTTTCTGGACCTAAGGAAGGCTTTTGGTACTGTTAACCATGAGATTCTCATCACAAAATTTTCCAAGTTCAACTTTTCCCCCGATGCCTTGAGATGGATGAAAGCATACCTTGAAGGCAGAACTCTGTGTGTCAGAGTGAGCAATGAGCTGTCGCCCACTCTTAGCTATGATGTGGGCATGCCCCAAGGGTCAATACTGGGGCCCCTCCTGTTCAGCCTGTACATTAATGATCTGCCTTCTGTCTGTACTGGGTCTGAAGTTCAAATTTATGCAGATGATACAGTGATATATGTGCATGCAAAGAGTAAACAACAAGCTGCACAAGAACTCACTACTGTAATGGTCCAGGTTACAAAGTGGCTCAGTGACTCGTGTTTGCATCTCAATGTGAAAAAAACTGTTTGCATGCTCTTTACAAAGGGGGCAACAGATGCTACTGAACCAGATGTCTATGTGTCAGGGGAGAAGCTCCAGGTGGTATCTCATTTTATTACTGACCTGTTTTTATTAATGACCCATACAGCCTGTTTATTATTAATAACCTGTTGGCTCATCCAGCCTGTTTATTATTACTGACCTGTTGGCTTGTCCAGCCTGTTTATTAATACTGACCTGTTGGCTCATCCAGCCTGTTTATTATTACTGACCTGTTGGCTCGTCCAGCCTGTTTATTATTACTGACCTGTTGGCTCATCCAGCCTGTTTATTATTACTGACCTGTTGGCTCATCCAGCCTGTTTATTATTACTGACCTGTTTATTATTACTGACCTGTTGGCTCGTCCAGCCTGTTTATTATTACTGACCTGTTGGCTCATCCAGCCTGTTTACTATTACTGACCTGTTGGCCCATCCAGCCTGTTTATTATTACTGACCTGTTGATTCATCCAGCCTGTTTATTATTACTGACCTATTTATTATTACTGACCTGTTTATTATTACTGACCTGTTTATTATTACTGACCTGTTGGCTCGTCCAGCCTGTTAAATATTACTGACCTGTTGGCTCGTCCAGCCTGTTTATTATTACTGACCTGTTGGCTCATCCAGCCTGTTTATTATTACTGACCTGTTGGCTCATCCAGCCTGTTTATTATTACTGACCTGTTGGCTCATCCAGCCTGTTTATTATTACTGACCTGTTGGCTCGTCCAGCCTGTTTATTATTACTGACCTGTTGGCTCATCCAGCCTGTTTATTATTACTGACCTGTTGGCTCATCCAGCCTGTTTATTATTACTGACCTGTTTATTATTACTGACCTGTTGGCTCGTCCAGCCTGTTTATTATTACTGACCTGTTGGCTCGTCCAGCCTGTTTATTATTACTGACCTGTTGGCTCATCCAGCCTGTTTATTATTACTGACCTGTTGAGTCATCCAGCCTGTTTTTTATTACTGACCTATTTATTATTACTGACCTGTTGGCTCGTCCAGCCTGTTAAATATTACTGACCTGTTGGCTTGTCCAGCCTGTTTATTATTACTGACCTGTTGGCTCATCCAGCCTGTTTATTATTACTGACCTGTTGGCTCATCCAGCCTGTTTATTATTACTGACCTGTTGGGTCATCCAGCCTGTTTATTATTACTGACCTGTTGATTCATCCAGCCTGTTTATTATTACTGACCTGTTTATTATTACTGACCTGTTTATTATTACTGACCTGTTGGCTCATCCAGACTGTTTATTATTACTGACCTGTTGGCTCATCCAACCTGTTTATTATTACTGACGTGTTGGCTCATCCAGCCTGTTTATTATTACTGACCTGTTGGCTCATCCAGCCTGTTTATTATTACTGACCTGTTGGCTCATCCAGCCTGTTTATTATTACTGACCTGTTGGCTCGTCCAGCCTGTTTATTATTAATGACCTGTTGGCTCATCCAGCCTGTTTATTATTACTGACCTGTTGGCTCATCCAGCCTGTTTATTATTACTGACCTGTTGGCTCATCCAGCCTGTTTATTATTACTGACCTGTTGGCTCACCCAGCCTGTTTATTATTATTACTGACCTGTTGGCTCATCCAGCCTGTTTATTATTACTGACCTGTTGGCTCGTCCAGCCTGTTTATTATTAATGACCTGTTGGCTCATCCAGCCTGTTTATTATTACTGACCTGTTGGCTCATCCAGCCTGTTTATTATTACTGACCTGTTGGCTCATCCAGCCTGTTTATTATTACTGACCTGTTGGCTCACCCAGCCTGTTTATTATTATTACTGACCTGTTGGCTTATCCAGCCTGTTTATTATTACTTACCTGTTGGCTCATCCAGCCTGTTTATTATTACTGACGTGTTAGCTCATCCAGCCTGTTTATTATTACTGACCTGTTGGCTCATCCAGCCTGTTTATTATTACTGACCTGTTGGCTCATCCAGCCTGTTTATTATTACTGACCTTTTGGCTCATCCAGCCTGTTTATTATTAGTGACCTGTTGGCTCATCCAGCCTGTTTATTATTAGTGACCTGTTGGCTCATCCAGCCTGTTTATTATTACTGACCTGATGGCTCATCCAGCCTGTTTATTATTACTGACCTGTTGGCTCATCCAGCCTGTTTATTATTACTGACCTGTTGATTCATCCAGCCTGTTTATTATTACTGACCTGTTTATTATTACTGACCTGTTTATTATTACTGACCTGTTGGCTCATCCAGACTGTTTATTATTACTGACCTGTTGGCTCATCCAACCTGTTTATTATTACTGACGTGTTGGCTCATCCAGCCTGTTTATTATTACTGACCTGTTGGCTCATCCAGCCTGTTTATTATTACTGACCTGTTGGCTCATCCAGCCTGTTTATTATTACTGACCTGTTGGCTCGTCCAGCCTGTTTATTATTAATGACCTGTTGGCTCATCCAGCCTGTTTATTATTACTGACCTGTTGGCTCATCCAGCCTGTTTATTATTACTGACCTGTTGGCTCATCCAGCCTGTTTATTATTACTGACCTGTTGGCTCACCCAGCCTGTTTATTATTATTACTGACCTGTTGGCTCATCCAGCCTGTTTATTATTACTGACCTGTTGGCTCGTCCAGCCTGTTTATTATTAATGACCTGTTGGCTCATCCAGCCTGTTTATTATTACTGACCTGTTGGCTCATCCAGCCTGTTTATTATTACTGACCTGTTGGCTCATCCAGCCTGTTTATTATTACTGACCTGTTGGCTCACCCAGCCTGTTTATTATTATTACTGACCTGTTGGCTTATCCAGCCTGTTTATTATTACTTACCTGTTGGCTCATCCAGCCTGTTTATTATTACTGACGTGTTAGCTCATCCAGCCTGTTTATTATTACTGACCTGTTGGCTCATCCAGCCTGTTTATTATTACTGACCTGTTGGCTCATCCAGCCTGTTTATTATTACTGACCTTTTGGCTCATCCAGCCTGTTTATTATTAGTGACCTGTTGGCTCATCCAGCCTGTTTATTATTAGTGACCTGTTGGCTCATCCAGCCTGTTTATTATTACTGACCTGATGGCTCATCCAGCCTGTTTATTATTACTGACCTGTTGGCTCATCCAGCCTGTTTATTATTACTGACCTGTTGGCTCATCCAGCCTGTTTATTATTATTACTGACCTTGATTATTACTGACCTGTTGGCTCATCCAGCCTGTTTATTATTACTGACCTGTTGGCTCATCCAGCCTGTTTATTATTACTGACCTGTTGGCTCATCCAGACTGTTTATTTTTACTGACCTGTTGGCTCATCCAGACTGTTTATTATTACTGACCTGTTTATTATTACTTAGCTTTTGGCTCATCCAGCCTGTTTATTATTACTGACCTGTTGGCTCGTCCAGCCTGTTTATTATTACTGACCTGTTGGCTCATCCAGCCTGTTTATTATTACTGACCTGTTGGCTCATCCAGCCTGTTTATTATTACTGACCTGTTGGCTCATCCAGCCTGTTTATTATTACTGACCTGTTGGCTCATCCAGCCTGTTTATTATTACTGACCTGTTGGCTCATCCATCCTGTTTATTATTACTGACCTGTTGGCTCATCCAGCCTGTTTATTATTACTGACCTGTTGGCTCATCCAGCCTGTTTATTATTACTGACCTGTTTATTATTACTGACCTGTTGGCTCATCCAGCCTGTTTATTATTACTGACCTGTTGGCTCATCCAGCCTGTTTATTATTACTGACCTGTTCATTATTACTGACCTGTTGGCTCATCCAGCCTGTTTATTATTACTGACCTGTTGGCTCGTCCAGCCTGTTTATTATTACTGACCTGTTGGCTCATCCAGCCTGTTTATTATTACTGACCTGTTGGCTCATCCAGCCTGTTTATTATTACTGACCTGTTGGCTCATCCAGCCTGTTTATTATTACTGACCTGTTGGCTCATCCAGCCTGTTTATTATTACTGACCTGTTGGCTCATCCAGCCTGTTTATTATTACTGACCTGTTGGCTCATCCAGCCTGTTTATTATTACTGACCTGTTTATTATTACTGACCTGTTGGCTCATCCATCCTGTTTATTATTACTGACCTGTTGGCTCATCCAGCCTGTTTATTATTACTGACCTGTTGGCTCATCCAGCCTGTTTATTATTACCGACTTGACTTGATTATCTTTCCAAGAGGAGTGACAAGAATGTGAACAATGCTTATAACATTCAAAGATCTAACAGACCTTCAGCTATTAGAATATAAAACACTCTTGCAGAATTAATAGTTACCATAATTCATTATAGGAAACTAAATTATTTTGTGGTAAAATGTAGCTAAATGTCATGGAAAATATATGAACAACTACGAGCGAGGAGAGGACCTTTAGAGGAGAGAGTAAGGGCCAACCATGAGGTTTCAGTACTGGAGAAGGCAACACAAACTCACACTAATGATCCGAGCTGAGCTGGTTATGTATCAATCATAGTTAATCTGATCACTGACCAGTCGGTCTATTGTGGGTCGACAATAGTTAATCTGATCACTGACCAGTCTGTCTATAGTGGTTCGACAGTAGTTAATCTGATCACTGACCAGTCGGTCTTTAGTGGTTCGACAGTAGTTAATCTGATCACTGACCAGTCCGTCTTTAGTGGTTCGACAGTAGTTAATCTGATCACTGACCAGTCCGTCTTTAGTGGTTCGACAATAGTTAATCTGATCACTGACCAGTCGGTCTTTAGTGGTTCGACAGTAGTTAATCTGATCACTGACCAGTCCGTCTTTAGTGGTTCGACAGTAGTTAATCTGATCACTGACCAGTCCGTCTTTAGTGGTTCGACAATAGTTAATCTGATCACTGACCAGTCCGTCTTTAGTGGTTCGACAATAGTTAATCTGATCACTGACCAGTCGGTCTTTAGTGGTTCGACAGTAGTTAATCTGATCACTGACCAGTCCGTCTTTAGTGGTTCGACAGTAGTTAATCTGATCACTGACCAGTCCGTCTTTAGTGGTTCGACAATAGTTAATCTGATCACTGACCAGTCGGTCTTTAGTGGTTCGACAGTAGTTAATCTGATCACTGACCAGTCCGTCTTTAGTGGTTCGACAGTAGTTAATCTGATCACTGACCAGTCGGTCTATAGTGGTTCGACAATAGTTAATCTGATCACTGACCAGTCGGTCTATTGTGGGTCAACAGTAGTTAATCTCATCACTGACCAGTCCGTCTTTAGTGGTTCGACAATAGTTAATCTGATCACTGACCAGTCGGTCTATTGTGGGTCAACAGTAGTTAATCTCATCACTGACCAGTCGGTCTATTGTGGGTCGACATCAGGGGAGAGAGGAGACTGGACCAGCAGCCTGTTTGTTTGTCTCAGTCATACTGCTTCTCTCTGTCTGTCCCAGTCATACTGCTTCTCTTAGTCATACTGCTTCTCTCTATCTGCCCCAGTCATACTGCTTCTCTTAGTCATACTGCGTCTCTTAGTCATACTGCTTGTCTCTGTCTGTCCCAGTCATACAGCTTCTCTTAGTCATACTGCTTCTCTCTATCTGCCCCAGTCATACTGCTTCTCTTAGTCATACTGCTTCTCTCTATCTGTCCCAGTCATACTGCTTCTCTTAGTCATACTGCTTCTCTTAGTCATACTGCTTGTCTCTGTCTGTCCCAGTCATACAGCTTCTCTTAGTCATACTGCTTCTCTCTATCTGCCCCAGTCATACTGCTTCTCTTAGTCATACTGCTTCTCTCTATCTGTCCCAGTCATACTGCTTCTCTTAGTCATACTGCTTCTCTCAGTCATACTGCTTCTCTCTGTCTGTCCCAGTCATACTGCTTCTCTTAGTCATACTGCTTCTCTTAGTCATACTGCTTCTCTCAGTCATACTGCTTCTCCCAGTCATACTTCTCCTCTCTGTCTGTCCCAGTCATACTGCTTCTCTCTGTCTGTCCCAGTCATACTGCTTCTCTCTGTCTGTCTCAGTCATACTGCTTCTCTCTGTCTGTCTGTCATACTGCTTCCCCCAGTCATACTGCTTCTCTCTGTCTGTCCCAGTCATACTGCTTCTCTCTGTCAGTCATACTGCTTCTCTCTGTCTGTCTCAGTCTATCTGCTTATCTCAGTCATACTGCTTTTCCCAGTCATACTGCTTCTCTCAGTCATACTGCTTCTCTCTGTCTGTCTCAGTCAATCTGCTTCTCTCAATCATACTGCTTCTCTCTGTCTGTCTCAGTCATACTGCTTCTCCCAGTCATACTGCTTCTATCTATCTGTCCCAGTCATACTGCTTCTCTCTGTCTGTCCCAGTCATACTGCTTCTCTCTGTCTGTCTGTCATACTGCTTCTCTCAGTCATACTGCTTCTCTCTGTCTGTCCCAGTCATACTGCTTCTCCCAGTCATACTACTTCTCTCTGTCTGTCTGTCATACTGCTTCTCTCTGTCTGTCTGTCATACTGCTTCTCTCAGTCATACTGCTTCTCTCAGTCATACTGCTTCTCTCTGTCTGTCCCAGTCATACTGCTTCCCCCAGTCATACTGCTTCTCTCAGTCATACTGCTTCTCTCAGTCATACTGCTTCTCTCAGTCATACTGCTTCTCCCTGTCTGTCTCAGTCATACTGTTTCTCTCTGTCTGTCCCAGTCATACTGCTTCTCTCTGTCTGTCTCAGTCATACTGCTTCTCTCTGTCTGTCAGTCATACTGCTTCTCTCAGTCATACTGTTTCTCTCTGTCTGTCCCAGTCATACTGCTTCTCTCTGTCTGTCTGTCATACTGCTTCTCAGTCATACTGCTTCTCTCTGTCTGTCTCAGTCATACTGCTTCTCTCTGTCTGTCTGTCACACTGCTTCTCTCAGTCATACTGCTTCTCTCTGTCTGTCCCAGTCATACTGCTTCTCTCTGTCTGTCCCATTCATACTGCTTCTCTCTGTCTGTCTGTCATACTGATTCTCTCAGTCATACTGCTTCTCTCTGTCTGTCCCAGTCATACTGCTTCTCCCAGTCATACTGCTTCTCTCTGTCTGTCTGTCATACTGCTTCTCTCAGTCATACTGCTTCTTTCTGCCTGTCCCAGTCATACTGCTTCTCTCTGTCTGTCCTAGTCATACTGCTTATTTCTGTCTGTCCCAGTCATACTGCTTCTCTCTGTCTGTCTGTCATACTGCTTCTCTCTGTCTGTCCTAGTCATACTGCTTCTTTCTGTCTGTCCCAGTCATACTGCGTCTCCCTGTCTGTCTGTCATACTGCTTCTCTCAGTCATACTGCTTCTTTCTGCCTGTCCCAGTCATACTGCTTCTCTCTGTCTGTCCTAGTCATACTGCTTCTTTCTGTCTGTCCCAGTAATACTGCTTCTCTCTGTCTGTCTGTCATACTGCTTCTCTCTGTCTGTCCTAGTCATACTGCTTCTTTCTGTCTGTCCCAGTCATACTGCGTCTCCCTGTCTGTCTCAGTCATACTGATTCTCTCTGTCTGTCCCAGTCGTACTGCTTCTCTCTGTCTGTCTGTCATACTGCTTCTCTCAGTCATACTGATTCTCTCTGTCAGTCCCAGTCATACTGCTTCTCTCTGTCTGTCCCAGTCATACTGCGTCTCCCTGTCTGTCCCAGTCATACTCCTTCTCTCTGTCTGTCCCAGTCATACTGCTCTCTCTCTCTCTCTCTACACTGTCTCTCTCTCTCTATCAGTTTATTACTTTTCCTAAATGTCTCAGTCATACTGCTTCTCTCTGTCTGTCTGTCATACTGCTTCTCTCAGTCATACTGCTTCTCTCTGTCTGTCCCAGTCATACTGCTTCTCTCTGTCTGTCCCAGTCATACTGCTTCTCTCTGTCTGTCTGTCATACTGATTCTCTCAGTCATACTGCTTCTCTCTGTCTGTCCAAGTCATACTGATTCTCTCTGTCTGTCTGTCATACTGCTTCTTTCAGTCATACTGCTTCTCTCTGTCTGTCCCAGTCATAATGCTTCTCCCAGTCATACTGCTTCTCTCTGTCTGTCTGTCATACTGCTTCTCTCAGTCATACTGCTTCTTTCTTCCTGTCCTAGTCATACTGCTTCTTTCTGTCTGTCCCAGTCATACTGCTTCTCTCTGTCTGTCTGTCATACTGCTTCTCTCTGTCTGTCCTAGTCATACTGCTTCTTTCTGTCTGTCCCAGTCATACTGCGTCTCCCTGTCTGTCTCAGTCATACTGATTCTCTCTGTCTGTCCCAGTCGTACTGCTTCTCTCTGTCTGTCTGTCATACTGCTTCTCTCAGTCATACTGATTCTCTCTGTCAGTCCCAGTCATACTGCTTCTCTCTGTCTGTCCCAGTCATACTGCTTCTCTCAGTCATACTGATTCTCTCTGTCAGTCCCAGTCATACTGCTTCTCTCTGTCTGTCCCAGTCATACTGCGTCTCCCTGTCTGTCCCAGTCATACTCCTTCTCTCTGTCTGTCCCAGTCATACTGCTTCTCTCTGTCTGTCTGTCATACTGCTTTCTCTCTCTCTACTGTCTCACTCTCTCTCTCTCTACTGTCTCTCTCTCTCTCTACTGTCTCTCTCTCTCTACTCTCTCTCTCTCTCTCTCTCTCTCTCTACTGTCTCTCTCTACTGTCTCTCTCTCTCTCTACTGTCTCTATCTCTCTCTCTACTGTCTCTCTCTCTCTCTCTCTCTCTACTCTCTCTCTCTCTCTCTCTCTCGCTACTCTCTCTCTCTCTCTCTCTCGCTACTCTCTCTCTCTACTGTCTCTCTCTCTCTCTCTACTGTCTCTATCTCTCTACTGTCTCTCTCTCTCTCTCTCTCTCTACTGTCTCTGTCTCTCTACTCTCTCTCTCTCTACTGTTTCTCTCTCTCTCTCTCTCTCTCTCTCTACTCTCCCTCTCTCTCTCTCTCTCGCTCTCTCTCTCTCTACTGTCTCTCTTTCTCTACTCTCTCTCTCTCTCTCTCTCTCTCTCTACTGTCTCTCTCTCTACTGTCTCTCTCTCTACTGTCTCTCTCTCTCTACTCTCTCTCTCTCTCTACTCTCTCTCTACTGTCTCTCTCTCTACTGTCTCTCTCTCTACTGTCTCTCTCTCTCTCTACTCTCTCTCTCTCTCTACTGTCTCTCTCTCTTTCTCTCTCTCTCTCTACACTGTCTCTCTCTCTCTATCAGTTTATTACTTTTCCTAAATTTAAGCCACAGACAAACATTCCCCTCCTAACTGAGAGTGATGTAATGTGCAGCTAGCTGAGGGAGGGAGGGAAGGAGGGAGGGAGGGAGAAAGAGAATGAGAATGGAAGAGAGGGAGGGAGTACACTATAGGGAGTAGGGTGCCATTTAAGACGCAGCCCAATTTCATCCTACAGGGCTAGAGGTTACAGGGCTACAGGGCTAGAGGTTACAGGGCTACAGGGCTAGAGGTTACAGGGCTACAGGGCTAGAGGTTACAGGGCTACAGGGCTAGAGGTTACAGGGCTACAGGGCTAGAGGTTACAGGGCTACAAGGCTAGAGGTTACAGGGCTACAGGGCTAGAGGTTACAGGGCTACAGGGCTAGAGGTTACAGGGCTACAGGGCTAGAGGTTACAGGGCCGCAGGGCTAGAGGTTACCGGGCTAGACATTACAGGGCTACAGGGCTAGAGGTTACAGGGCTAGAGGTTACAGGGCTACAGGGCTATAGGTTACAGGGCTACAGGGCTAGAGGTTACAGGTTACAGGGCTAGAGGTTACAGGTTACAGGACTAGAGGTTACAGGGCCGCAGGGCTAGAGGTTACAGGGCTAGAGGTTACAGGTTACAGGGCTTTAGGTTACAGGGCTACAGGGCTAGAGGTTACAGGGCTGCAGGGCTAGAGGGCTACAGGGCTAGAGGTTACAGGACTACAAGGCTAGAGGTTACAGGTTACAGGGCTAGAGGTTACAGGGCTACAGGGCTAGAGGTTACAGGTTACAGGGCTAGAGGTTACAGGGCTACAGGGCTAGAGGTTACAGATTACAGGGCTAGAGGTTACAGGGCTACAGGGCTAGAGGTTAGAGGTTACAGGGCTAGAGGTTACAGGTTACAGGGCTAGAGGTTACAGGGCTACAGGGCTAGAGGTTACAGGGCTACAGGGCTAGAGGTTACAGGGCTACAGGGCTAGAGGTTACAGGTTACAGGGCTAGAGGTTACAGGGCTACAGGGCTAGAGGTTACAGGGCTACAGGGCTAGAGGTTACAGGGCTACAGCGCTAGAGGTTACAGGTTACAGGGCTAGAGGTTACAGGGCTACAGGGCTAGAGGTTACAGGGCTACAGGGCTTGAGATTACAGGGCTACAGGGCTAGAGGTTACAGGGCTACAAGGCTACAGGTTACAGGGCTACAGGGCTAGAGGTTACAGGGCTACAGGGCTAGAGGTTACAGGGCTACAAGGCTAGAGGTTACAGGGCTACAGGGCTAGAGGTTACAGGGCTACAGGGCTAGAGGTTACATGGCTACAGGGCTAGAGGTTACAGGGCCACAGGGCTAGAGGTTACAGGGCTAGAGGTTACAGGTTACAGGGCTAGAGGTTACAGGGCTACAAGGCTAGAGGTTACAGGGCTAGAGGTTACAGGTTACAGGGCTATAGGTTACAGGGCTACAGGGCTAGAGGTTACAGGGCCGCAGGGCTAGAGGTTACAGGGCTAGAGGTTACAGGTTACAGGGATAGAGGGTACAGGTTACAGGACTAGAGGTTACAGGGCCGCAGGGCTAGAGGTTACAGGGCTAGAGGTTACAGGTTACACGGCTAGAGGTTACAGGGCTACAGGGCTAGAGGTTACAGGGCTGCAGGGCTAGAGGGCTACAGGGCTAGAGGTTACAGGGCTACAAGGCTAGAGGTTACAGGTTACAGGGCTAGAGGTTACAGGGCTACAGCGCTAGAGGTTACAGATTACAGGGCTAGAGGTTACAGGGCTACAGGGCTAGAGGTTACAGGTTACAGGGCTAGAGGTTACAGGGCTACATGGCTAGAGGTTAGAGGTTACAGGGCTAGAGGTTACAGGGCTACAGGGCTAGAGGTTACAGGTTACAGGGCTAGAGGTTACAGGGCTACAGGGCTAGAGGTTACAGGGCTACTGGGCTAGAGGTTACAGGTTACAGGGCTAGAGGTTACAGGGCTACAGGGCTAGAGGTTACAGGGCTACAGGGCTAGAGGTTACATGGCTACAGGGCTAGAGGTTACAGGGCTACAGGGCTAGAGGTTACAGGTTACAGGGCTAGAGGTTACAGGGCTACAGGGCTAGAGGTTACAGGGCGACAGGGCTAGAGGTTACAGGGCTAGAGGTTACAGGTTACACGGCTAGAGGTTACAGGGCTACAGGGCTAGAGGTTACAGGGCTGCAGGGCTAGAGGGCTACAGGGCTAGAGGTTACAGGGCTACAAGGCTAGAGGTTACAGGTTACAGGGCTAGAGGTTACAGGGCTACAGGGCTAGAGGTTACAGATTACAGGGCTAGAGGTTACAGGGCTACAGGGCTAGAGGTTACAGGTTACAGGGCTAGAGGTTACAGGGCTACATGGCTAGAGGTTAGAGGTTACAGGGCTAGAGGTTACAGGGCTACAGGGCTAGAGGTTACAGGTTACAGGGCTAGAGGTTACAGGGCTACAGGGCTAGAGGTTACAGGGCTACTGGGCTAGAGGTTACAGGTTACAGGGCTAGAGGTTACAGGGCTACAGGGCTAGAGGTTACAGGGCTACAGGGCTAGAGGTTACATGGCTACAGGGCTAGAGGTTACAGGGCTACAGGGCTAGAGGTTACAGGGCTACAGGGCTAGAGGTTACAGGGCTACAGGGCTAGAGGTTACAGGGCTACAGGGCTAGAGGTTACAGGGCTACAGCGCTATAGGTTACAGGTTACAGGGCTAGAGGTTACAGGGCTACAGGGCTAGAGGTTACAGGGCTAGAGGTTACAGGTTACAGGGCTAGAGGTTACAGGGCTACAGGGCTAGAGGTTACAGGGCTACAGGGCTACAGGTTACAGGGCTACAGGGCTAGATGTTACAGGGCTAGAGGTTACAGGTTACAGGGCTAGAGGTTACAGGGCTACAGGGCTAGAGGTTACAGGTTACAGGGCTAGAGGTTACAGGGCTACAGGGCTAGAGGTTACAGGTTACAGGGCTAGAGGTTACAGGGCTACAGGGCTAGAGGTTACAGGTTACAGGGCTAGAGGTTACAGGGCTACAGGGCTAGAGGTTACAGGGCTACAGGGCTAGAGGTTACAGGGCTACAGGGCTAGAGGTTACAGGGCTACAGCGCTAGAGGTTACAGGTTACAGGGCTAGAGGTTACAGGGCTACAGGGCTAGAGGTTACAGGGCTACAGGGCTAGAGGTTACAGGGCTAGAGGTTACAGGGCTAGAGGTTACAGGGCTAGAGGGCTAGAGGTTACAGGGCTAGAGGGATACAGGTTACAGGGCTAGAGGGCTAGAGGTTACAGGGCTAGAGGGCTAGAGGTTACAGGGCTAGAGGGCTAGAGGGCTACAGGTTACAGGGCTAGAGTGCTAGAGGGCTAGAGGTTACAGGGCTAGAGGGCTAGAGGTTACAGGGCTAGAGGGCTAGATTTTACAGGGCTAGAGGTTACAGGGCTAGAGTGCTAGAGGGCTAGAGGGCTAGAGGGCTAGAGGGCTAGAGGGCTACAGGTTACAGGGCTAGAGGGCTAGAGGGCTACAGGGCTAGAGGGCTAGAGGGCTACAGGGCTTGATGGCTAGAGGGCTAGAGGGCTACAGGACTAGAGGGCTACAGGGCTAGAGGGCTACAGGGCTAGAGGACTAGAGGGCTAGGGGGCTGCAGGACTAGAGGGCTAGAGGGCTACAGGTTACAGGCTACAGGCCTACAGGGCTAGAGGGCTACAGGGCTAGAGGGCTATAGGGCTACAGGGCTAGAGGGCTAGATGGCTACAGGTTACAGGGCCAGAGGGCTACAGGGCTACAGGTTACAGGGCTACAGGTTACAGGGCTACAGGGCTAGAGGGCTAGAGGGCTAGAGGTTACAGGGCTACAGGTTACAGGGCTACAGGTTACAGGGCTACAGGTTACAGGGCTAGAGGGCTAGAGGGCTAGTGAGCTACAGGGCTAGAAGGCTACAGGGCTACAGGTTACAGGGCTACAGGTTACAGGGCTAAAGGGCTAGAGGGCTACAGGGCTAGAGGGCTACAGGGCTAGAGGGCTAGAGGGCTAGTGGGCTAGAGGGATACAGGGCTACAGGTTACAGGGCTAGAGGGCTAGAGGGCTAGTGGGCTAGAGGGCTACAGGGCTACAGGTTGCAGGGCTAGAGGGCTACAGGGCTACAGGACTAGAGGACTAGAGGACTAGAGGGCTCGAGGGCTACAGGGCTACAGGGCTACAGGGCTGCAGGGCGAGAGGGCTACAGGGCTAGAGGGCTACAGGGCTAGAGGGCTACAGGGCTAGAGGGCTACAGGACTAGGGGGCTACAGGACTAGAGGGCTAGAGGGCTACAGGGCTAGAGGGCTACAGGGCTAGAGGGCTACAGGACTAGAGGGCTACAGGACTAAAGGGCTACAGGACTAGAGGGCTACAGGACTAGAGGGCTACAGGGCTGTAGGGCTACAGGGCTACAGGACTAAAGGGCTACAGGACTAAAGGGCTACAGGGCTAGAGGGCTACATGACTAGAGGGATACAGGGCTAGAGAGCTACAGGACTAGGGGGCTACAGGACTAGAGGGCTAGAGGGCTAGAGGGCTACAGGGCTAGAGGGCTACAGGGCTAGTGGGCTACAGGACTAGGGGGCTACAGGACTAGAGGGCTACAGGGCTACAGGGCTAGAGGGCTACAGGGCTAGAGGGCTACAGGACTAAAGGGCTACAGGACTAGAGGGCTACAGGGCTAGAGGGCTAGAGGGCTACAGGACTAAAGGGCTACAGGACTAGAGTGATACAGGACTAGAGGGCTAGAGGACTAGAGGGCTACAGGGCTAGAGGGCTAGAGGGCTACAGGACTAGAGGGCTAGAGGGCTACAGGACTAAAGGGCTACAGGACTAGAGGGATACAGGACTAGAGGGCTAGAGGACTAGAGGGCTACAGGGCTAGAGGGCTAGAGGGCTACAGGACTAAAGGGCTACAGGACTAGAGTGATACAGGACTAGAGGGCTAGAGGACTAGAGGGCTACAGGGCTAGAGGGCTAGAGGGCTACAGGACTAGAGGGCTAGAGGGCTACAGGACTAAAGGGCTACAGGACTAAAGGGATACAGGGCTAGAGGGCTACAGGACTAGAGGGATACAGGACTAGAGGGCTAGAGGGCTACAGGGCTAGAGGGCTACAGGGCTAGAGGGCTACAGGACTAGGGGGCTACAGGACTAGAGGGCTAGAGGGCTACAGGGCTAGAGGGCTACAGGGCTAGAGGGCTACAGGGCTAGAGGGCTACAGGACTAGAAGGCTACAGGGCTGTAGGGCTAGAGGGCTACAGGACTAAAGGGCTACAGGACTAGAGGGATACAGGACTAGAGGGCTAGAGGACTAGAGGGCTACAGGGCTAGAGGGCTACAGGACTAGAGGGCTACAGGACTAAAGGGCTACAGGACTAAAGGGCTACAGGGCTAGAGGGCTACAGGACTAGAGGGATACAGGACTAGAGGGCTAGAGGGCTACAGGGCTAGAGGGCTACAGGGCTAGAGGGCTACAGGGCTAGAGGGCTAGAGGGCTACAGGACTAGAGGGCTACATTGCTAGAGGGCTACATTGCTAGAGGGCTACAAGGCTATAGGGCTACAGGACTAGAGGGCTAGGGGGCTGCAGGACTAAAGGGCTACAGGACTAAAGGGCTACAGGGCTAGAGGGCTACAGGACTAGAGGGATACAGGACTAGAGGGCTACAGGGCTACAGGGCTAGAGGGCTACAGGGCTAGAGGGCTACAGGACTAGAAGGCTACAGGGCTGTAGGGCTAGAGGGCTACAGGACTAAAGGGCTATAGGACTAGAGGGATACAGGACTAGAGGGCTAGAGGACTAGAGGGCTAGAGGGCTACAGGGCTAGAGGAATACAGGACTAGAGGGCTACAGGGCTAGAGGAATACAGGACTAGAGGGCTACAGGGCTAGAGGGCTACAGGACTCGAGGGCTATAGGACTAGAGGTATAGAGGGCTAGAGGGCTAGAGGGCTACAGAGCTACAGGGCTACAGGACTAGAGGGATAGAGGGCTACAGGGCTAGAGGGCTACAGGACTAGAGGGCTAGAGGGCTACAGGACTAGAGGGCTGCAGTGCTAGAGGGCTAGAGGGCTACAGGGCTAGAGGGCTACAGGGCTAGATGGCTGCAGGACTAGAGGGCTACAGAGCTAGAGGGCTAGTGGGCTGCAGGACTAGAGGGCTACAGGGCTAGAGGGCTGCAGGACTAGAGGGCTACAGGGCTAGAGGGCTACAGGACTAAAGGGCTACAGGGCTAGAGGGCTACAGGGCTACAGGGCTAGAGGGATACAGGGCTACAGGGCTAGAAGCTACAGGGCTACAAGGCGACAATATACTTGAGCTGTACACTGCCCTATTAATGCAAAACACAGAATCTACGAATTTGGTAAAAAAATCTACAGGGCTACAGGGCTAGAAGCTACAGGGCTACAGGGCTAGAAGCTACAGGGCTACAGGGCTAGAAGCTACAGGGCTAGAAGCTACAGGGCTAGAAGCTACAGGGCTACAGGGATAGAAGCTACAGGACTACAGGGCTAGAGGACCTCAGGGCTAGAGGGCTAGAAGCTAGAGGGCTACAAGGCGACAGTATACTTGAGCTGTACACTGCCCTATTAATGCAAAACACAGAATCTACGAATTTGGTAAAAAAATCTTTCAACTGTTAAAATGGGCAGTTATATTATCTGATTAATGTGGTATTTCGTTTCTTGACACAAGAACAAGCCAGTTGATCAGAAATACATGTCTGTCTAGACAGAAAAATACTTTGAAGTCAGATTTTGCATTACAAAAAACAACATTGCGTTTATCCTTTTTGTAGGGCAGTATACTAGAGCTACCCTAACCCTGCCAGGGCTGCAGACAACACATCCTCTCTCTCACTGGAGTGTGTCTACAATACACCTCTCTGTACCCAGAGCTGTAGTCAGTGTGTGTACAGTAGAGCTACCCTAACCCTGCCAGGGCTGCAGAATGTGCTGAGGCAGGAGTGGGTCAGGGAGGAAAGAAAAACACGAGTGTTAAGACAACACAGCCTCTCTCTCACTGGAGTGTCTACAATACACCTCTCTGTACCCAGAGCTGTCTGTCTGTCTGTCTGTCTTTGTCTGTCTGTCTGTCTGCCTGCCTGCCTGCCTGTCTGTCTGTCTGTCTGTCTGTCTGTACCTACCAAAGCTGTTGTTTAAATAGATATTTAAGCTAACAGTGTAAGTTTCAGGGTTGTGAGTGTGTGGCGAGTTCGCACGTGTATATGTGTGCTTTTCTGGGCTCTTGTAGTTCTGCACTCTTGAACATTCCAATTCCTCTGACTTATACAAACAGTCAGCATGGTGCTGAGGCCACACACACACACACACACACGGATAGACAGACATACAGACAGACAGACGGCGCCGGAGAAGAAGACAGACATTTTACGAGCCGATTGTGTTTTTAATTAGTTTATTTGCGTTGTTTGTAACTGTTTCTTTTAGCCGAAAATGACTTGTGGACATCAGGACTGCGATTACTCACCACGGACTAGAATAATTATTTTTTCCATTCTTGACTCTGACGAGCCCTACGATCCCCGATCCCCATGATCTGTGTGAAGAGGAGTCGGAGAAAGAGGGCACGAAGGTCAGGCTGCCTTGTGAGAATTCGTAGGCTATCTAATAAACCCCCACTTCCCTCCATTATGCTAGTAAACGTGCAATCTTCGGAGAATGAAAACGACGAGTTCCGCGTAAGATTAAACTACCAAGGGGACATTAATAACTGTAACATCTTATGCTTCACGGAGTCGCGGCTGAACGACGACAACATCAACATACAGCTGGCTGGTTATACGATGTACCGGCAGGATAGAACAGCGGTGTCTGGTTATACGCTGTACCGGCAGGATAGAACAGCGGTGTCTGGTTATACGCTGTACCGGCAGGATAGAACAGCGGTGTCTGGTTATACGATGTACCGGCAGGATAGAACAGCAGTGTCTGGTTATACGATGTACCGGCAGGATAGAACAGCGGTGTCTGGTTATACGATGTACCGGCAGGATAGAACAGCAGTGTCTGGTTATACGATGTACCGGCAGGATAGAACAGCGGTGTCTGGTTATACGATGTACCGGCAGGATAGAACAGCGGTGTCTGGTTATACGCTGTACCGGCAGGATAGAACAGCGGTGTCTGGTTATACGCTGTACCGGCAGGATAGAACAGCGGTGTCTGGTTATACGCTGTACCGGCAGGATAGAACAGCGGTGTCTGGTTATACGATGTACCGGCAGGATAGAACAGCGGTGTCTGGTTATACGCTGTACCGGCAGGATAGAACAGCGGTGTCTGGTTATACGATGTACCGGCAGGATAGAACAGCGGTGGCTGGTTATACGCTGTACCGGCAGGATAGAACAGCGGTGTCTGGTTATACGCTGTACCGGCAGGATAGAACAGCTGTGTCTGGTTATACGATGTACCGGCAGGATAGAACAGCGGTGGCTGGTTATACGCTGTACCGGCAGGATAGAACAGCGGTGTCTGGTTATACGCTGTACCGGCAGGATAGAACAGCGGTGTCTGGTTATACGCTGTACCGGCAGGATAGAACAGCTGTGTCTGGTTATACGATGTACCGGCAGGATAGAACAGCGGTGGCTGGTTATACGCTGTACCGGCAGGATAGAACAGCGGTGTCTGGTTATACGCTGTACCGGCAGGATAGAACAGCGGTGTCTGGTTATACGATGTACCGGCAGGATAGAACAGCGGTGTCTGGTTATACGATGTACCGGCAGGATAGAACAGCGGTGTCTGGTTATACGATGTACCGGCAGGATAGAACAGCGGTGTCTGGTTATACGATGTACCGGCAGGATAGAACAGCGGTGTCTGGTTATACGCTGTACCGGCAGGATAGAACAGCGGTGTCTGGTTATACGCTGTACCGGCAGGATAGAACAGCGGTGTCTGGTTATACGATGTACCGGCAGGATAGAACAGCGGTGTCTGGTTATACGATGTACCGGCAGGATAGAACAGCGGTGTCTGGTTATACGCTGTACCGGCAGGATAGAACAGCGGTGTCTGGTTATACGATGTACCGGCAGGATAGAACAGCGGTGTCTGGTTATACGCTGTACCGGCAGGATAAAACAGCGGTGTCTGGTTATACGATGTACCGGCAGGATAGAACAGCGGTGTCTGGTTATACGATGTACCGGCAGGATAGAACAGCGGTGTCTGGTTATACGATGTACCGGCAGGATAGAACAGCGGTGTCTGGTTATACGCTGTACCGGCAGGATAGAACAGCGGTGTCTGGTTATACGCTGTACCGGCAGGATAGAACAGCGGTGTCTGGTTATACGCTGTACCGGCAGGATAGAACAGCGGTGTCTGGTTATACGCTGTACCGGCAGGATAGAACAGCGGTGTCTGGTTATACGCTGTACCGGCAGGATAGAACAGCGGTGTCTGGTTATACGATGTACCGGCAGGATAGAACAGCGGTGTCTGGTTATACGATGTACCGGCAGGGTAGAACAGCGGTGTCTGGTTATACGATGTACCGGCAGGGTAGAACAGCGGTGTCTGGTTATACGCTGTACCGGCAGGATAGAACAGCGGTGTCTGGTTATACGATGTACCGGCAGGATAGAACAGCGGTGTCTGGTTATACGATGTACCGGCAGGATAGAACAGCGGTGTCTGGTTATACGATGTACCGGCAGGATAGAACAGCGGTGTCTGGTTATACGCTGTACCGGCAGGATAGAACAGCGGTGTCTGGTTATACGCTGTACCGGCAGGATAGAACAGCGGTGTCTGGTTATACGATGTACCGGCAGGGTAGAACAGCGGTGTCTGGTTATACGATGTACCGGCAGGATAGAACAGCGGTGTCTGGTTATACGATGTACCGGCAGGATAGAACAGCGGTGTCTGGTTATACGATGTACCGGCAGGATAGAACAGCGGTGTCTGGTTATACGCTGTACCGGCAGGATAGAACAGCGGTGTCTGGTTATACGCTGTACCGGCAGGATAGAACAGCGGTGTCTGGTTATACGATGTACCGGCAGGATAGAACAGCGGTGTCTGGTTATACGCTGTACCGGCAGGATAGAACAGCGGTGTCTGGTTATACGCTGTACCGGCAGGATAGAACAGCGGTGTCTGGTTATACGATGTACCGGCAGGATAGAACAGCGGTGTCTGGTTATACGATGTACCGGCAGGATAGAACAGCGGTGTCTGGTTATACGCTGTACCGGCAGGATAGAACAGCGGTGTCTGGTTATACGCTGTACCGGCAGGATAGAACAGCGGTGTCTGGTTATACGATGTACCGGCAGGATAGAACAGCGGTGTCTGGTTATACGATGTACCGGCAGGATAGAACAGCGGTGTCTGGTTATACGCTGTACCGGCAGGATAGAACAGCGGTGTCTGGTTATACGCTGTACCGGCAGGATAGAACAGCGGTGTCTGGTTATACGCTGTACCGGCAGGATAGAACAGCGGTGTCTGGTTATACGATGTACCGGCAGGATAGAACAGCGGTGTCTGGTTATACGCTGTACCGGCAGGATAGAACAGCGGTGTCTGGTTATACGCTGTACCGGCAGGATAGAACAGCGGTGTCTGGTTATACGCTGTACCGGCAGGATAGAACAGCGGTGTCTGGTTATACGCTGTACCGGCAGGATAGAACAGCGGTGTCTGGTTATACGCTGTACCGGCAGGATAGAACAGCGGTGTCTGGTTATACGATGTACCGGCAGGATAGAACAGCGGTGTCTGGTTATACGATGTACCGGCAGGATAGAACAGCGGTGTCTGGTTATACGCTGTACCGGCAGGATAGAACAGCGGTGTCTGGTTATACGCTGTACCGGCAGGATAGAACAGCGGTGTCTGGTTATACGATGTACCGGCAGGGTAGAACAGCGGTGTCTGGTTATACGATGTACCGGCAGGATAGAACAGCGGTGTCTGGTTATACGATGTACCGGCAGGATAGAACAGCGGTGTCTGGTTATACGATGTACCGGCAGGATAGAACAGCGGTGTCTGGTTATACGCTGTACCGGCAGGATAGAACAGCGGTGTCTGGTTATACGCTGTACCGGCAGGATAGAACAGCGGTGTCTGGTTATACGATGTACCGGCAGGATAGAACAGCGGTGTCTGGTTATACGCTGTACCGGCAGGATAGAACAGCGGTGTCTGGTTATACGCTGTACCGGCAGGATAGAACAGCGGTGTCTGGTTATACGATGTACCGGCAGGATAGAACAGCGGTGTCTGGTTATACGATGTACCGGCAGGATAGAACAGCGGTGTCTGGTTATACGCTGTACCGGCAGGATAGAACAGCGGTGTCTGGTTATACGCTGTACCGGCAGGATAGAACAGCGGTGTCTGGTTATACGATGTACCGGCAGGATAGAACAGCGGTGTCTGGTTATACGATGTACCGGCAGGATAGAACAGCGGTGTCTGGTTATACGCTGTACCGGCAGGATAGAACAGCGGTGTCTGGTTATACGCTGTACCGGCAGGATAGAACAGCGGTGTCTGGTTATACGCTGTACCGGCAGGATAGAACAGCGGTGTCTGGTTATACGATGTACCGGCAGGATAGAACAGCGGTGTCTGGTTATACGCTGTACCGGCAGGATAGAACAGCGGTGTCTGGTTATACGCTGTACCGGCAGGATAGAACAGCGGTGTCTGGTTATACGCTGTACCGGCAGGATAGAACAGCGGTGTCTGGTTATACGCTGTACCGGCAGGATAGAACAGCGGTGTCTGGTTATACGCTGTACCGGCAGGATAGAACAGCGGTGTCTGGTTATACGATGTACCGGCAGGATAGAACAGCGGTGTCTGGTTATACGATGTACCGGCAGGATAGAACAGCGGTGTCTGGTTATACGATGTACCGGCAGGATAGAACAGCGGTGTCTGGTTATACGATGTACCGGGAGGATAGAACAGCGGTGTCTGGTTATACGCTGTACCGGCAGGATAGAACAGCGGTGTCTGGTTATACGATGTACCGGGAGGATAGAACAGCGGTGGCTGGTTATACGCTGTACCGGCAGGATAGAACAGCGGTGTCTGGTTATACGCTGTACCGGCAGGATAGAACAGCGGTGTCTGGTTATACGCTGTACCGGCAGGATAGAACAGCGGTGTCTGGTTATACGCTGTACCGGCAGGATAGAACAGCGGTGTCTGGTTATACGATGTACCGGCAGGATAGAACAGCGGTGTCTGGTTATACGCTGTACCGGCAGGATAGAACAGCGGTGTCTGGTTATACGCTGTACCGGCAGGATAGAACAGCGGTGTCTGGTTATACGATGTACCGGCAGGATAGAACAGCGGTGTCTGGTTATACGCTGTACCGGTAGGATAGAACAGCGGTGTCTGGTTATACGCTGTACCGGTAGGATAGAACAGCGGTGTCTGGTTATACGCTGTACCGGCAGGATAGAACAGCGGTGTCTGGTTATACGCTGTACCGGCAGGATAGAACAGCGGTGTCTGGTTATACGCTGTACCGGCAGGATAGAACAGCGGTGTCTGGTTATACGCTGTACCGGCAGGATAGAACAGCGGTGTCTGGTTATACGATGTACCGGCAGGATAGAACAGCGGTGTCTGGTTATACGCTGTACCGGCAGGATAGAACAGCGGTGTCTGGCTATACGCTGTACCGGCAGGATAGAACAGCGGTGTCTGGTTATACGATGTACCGGCAGGATAGAACAGCGGTGTCTGGTTATACGCTGTACCGGCAGGATAGAACAGCGGTGTCTGGTTATACGCTGTACCGGCAGGATAGAACAGCGGTGTCTGGTTATACGCTGTACCGGCAGGATAGAACAGCGGTGTCTGGTTATACGCTGTACCGGCAGGATAGAACAGCGGTGTCTGGTTATACGCTGTACCGGCAGGATAGAACAGCGGTGTCTGGTTATACGCTGTACCGGCAGGATAGAACAGCGGTGTCTGGTTATACGCTGTACCGGCAGGATAGAACAGCGGTGTCTGGTTATACGCTGTACCGGCAGGATAGAACAGCGGTGTCTGGTTATACGATGTACCGGCAGGATAGAACAGCGGTGTCTGGTTATACGATGTACCGGCAGGATAGAACAGCGGCGTCTGGTTATACGATGTACCGGCAGGATAGAACAGCGGTGTCTGGTTATACGATGTACCGGCAGGATAGAACAGCGGTGTCTGGTTATACGATGTACCGGCAGGATAGAACAGCGGTGTCTGGTTATACGATGTACCGGCAGGATAGAACAGCGGTGTCTGGTTATACGATGTACCGGCAGGGTAGAACAGCGGTGTCTGGTTATACGATGTACCGGCAGGATAGAACAGCGGTGTCTGGTTATACGATGTACCGGCAGGATAGAACAGCGGTGTCTGGTTATACGATGTACCGGCAGGATAGAACAGCGGTGTCTGGTTATACGCTGTACCGGCAGGATAGAACAGCGGTGTCTGGTTATACGATGTACCGGCAGGATAGAACAGCGGTGTCTGGTTATACGCTGTACCGGCAGGATAGAACAGCGGTGTCTGGTTATACGATGTACCGGCAGGATAGAACAGCGGTGTCTGGTTATACGCTGTACCGGCAGGATAGAACAGCGGTGTCTGGTTATACGATGTACCGGCAGGATAGAACAGCGGTGTCTGGTTATACGATGTACCGGCAGGATAGAACAGCGGTGTCTGGTTATACGATGTACCGGCAGGATAGAACAGCGGTGTCTGGTTATACGCTGTACCGGCAGGATAGAACAGCGGTGTCTGGTTATACGATGTACCGGCAGGATAGAACAGCGGTGTGTGGTTATACGATGTACCGGCAGGATAGAACAGCGGTGTCTGGTTATACGATGTACCGGCAGGATAGAACAGCGGCGTCTGGTTATACGCTGTACCGGCAGGATAGAACAGCGGTGTCTGGTTATACGCTGTACCGGCAGGATAGAACAGCGGCGTCTGGTAAAACAAGGGGCAGCGGACTATGTATATTTGTAAATAACAGCTGGTGCACGATATCTAAGGAAGTCTCAAACTATTGCTAGCCTGAGGTAGAGTATCTCATGATAAGCTGTAGACCACACTACCTACCGAGAGAGTTTTCATCTGTATTCTTTGTAGCTGTTTACATACCACCACAGTCAGAGATTGGCATTAAGACAGCATTGAATGAGCTGTATTCCGCCATAAGCAAACAAGAAACCGCTCACCCAGAGGCGGCGCTCCGAGTAGCTGTGGACTTTAATGCAGGGAAACTTAAATCAGTTTGACCAAATTTCTATCAGCATGTTAAATGTGCAACCAGAGGAAAAAGCACTCTGGACCACCTAGACTCCACACACAGAGACGCATACAAAGCTCTCCCTCGCCCTCCATTTGGCAAATCTGACCATAATTCTATCCTCCTGATTCCTGCTTACAAGCAACAACTAAAAGCACCAGTGACGAGATAAATAAAAGTGGTCAGAGGAAGCAGATGCTAAGCTACAGGACTGTTTTGCTAGCACAGTCTGGAATATGTTCTGGGATTCCTCCAATGGCATTGAGGAGTACATCACATCTGTCATTGGCTTCATCAATAAGTGCATCGATGACGTCGTCCCCACAGTGACCATACGTGCATACCTCAACCAGAAGCCATGGATTACAGGCAGCATCCGCACTGAGCTAAAGGAGTGGCTTTCAAGGAGTGGTACTCTAACCCGGAAGCTTATAAGAAATCCTGCTTTGCACTCTGATGAATCATAAACAGGCAAAGAGTCAATACAGGACTAAGATCGAATCGTACTACACCGGCTCTGACGCTCGTCGGATGTGGCAGAGCTTGCAAACCATTACAGACTAGAAAGGAAGCAAAGCCGAGAGCTCCCCAGTGACACGAGCCTACCAGGCAAGCTAAACTACTTCTATGCTCGCTTCCAGGCAAATACTCTGATACATTCATGAGAGCACCAGCTGTTCCGGAAGACTGTGGGATCACGCTCTCTGTAGCCAATGTGAGTAAGACCTTTAAAGGGATCAACTTTCACAAGGCCGCAGGGCCAGACGGATTACAAGGACATGTACTGCGAGCATGCACTGACCAACTCCACCCTCTGCAACTGGATCCTGGACTTCCTGACGGCCCGCCCCCAGGTGGTAAGGGTAGGTAACAGCACATCTGCCACGCTAATCTGCAACACAGGGGCCCCTCAGAGGTGCGTGCTCAGTCCCCTCCTGTACTCCCTGTTAACTCATGACTGCACGGCCAGGTGCCAGGACAACAACCTCTCTCAACGTGATCAAGTCAAAGGAGTGTGGATTACTGGAAAAAGAGGACCGAGCCACGCCCCCATTCTCATCGACAGGGCTGTAGTGGAGCTGGTTGAGAGCTTCAAGTTCCTTGGTGTCCACATCACCAACAGACTACTATGGTCCAAGCACGCCAAGACTGTCATGAAGAGGGCGCGACAAAACCTAATCCCCCTCAGGAGACTGAAAAGATTTAGCATGGGTCCTCAGATCCTCAAAAGGTTCTACAGCTGCACCATCGAGAGCATCCTGACTGGTTACATCACTGCCTAGTATGGCAACTGCTCGGCCTCCGACCGCAGGGCCCTACAGAGGGTAGTGCGTACGGCCCAGTGCATCATTGGGGCCAAGCTTTCTGACATCCAGACCCCAGCCATCCTAGTCATAGACTGTTCTCTCTGCTACCACATGGCTAGCAGTACTGGAGCGCCAAGTCTAGGTCTAAGAGGCTTCTAAACAGCTTCTACCCCCAAGCCATAAAACTCCTGCATATATATTTTTTAACTGCATTGTTGGTTAGGGGCTCGTATATAAGCATTTCACTGTAAGCGCATGTGATTAATACAATTTCATTTAATTTGATTTGAGATAGCTGACAGACAGACAGACAGACAGACAGACAGACAGACAGACAGACAGACAGACAGACAGACAGACAGACAGACAGACAGACAGACCAAAGGCGTGTATAGAGCCAACTACATAGACTGAAGTCAGGCCACGTCAGTTCCGTAAGGGCCGAGCTTCAGCTTTATTTTACAGAGCCGACTAAACAAACCTACTATTACTTATCAAGTCTCTAGTTGTCTGGTAACCTGACCTCATGTGCATTGACTGAATGTGCTGTCAGTGTTGGATGTGGGTGTACCTGGGGATGGCAGGGATTCAGGTAGACAGCTCTTGCTTGACTCTCTGGTTGGGTCAGCGCAATTGGGTCGGCAATGTTCAGTGGGGGCCCGATTCTGACTTAGAAAATTACACCTGTTTTCCAGACTTACCTTGAAGGTGTGTAACAGGCTTTGCAGGCGTGGTTCCCTTGCGCACACTGAATAAATATAATTCAACTGCTGAAAACCTTCCTCTTTGCTGGCCAACATAATTTCTTGTGGAGTTTTCATTCAATGGAGTTTTCAGTACATTTTATCTTAAGCCATCCCTTTAAATACCGTGCACCTTTAATTATAATTTTGTGGACAGAATCACTGGAAAACATGGAGAGAACAGGGTCAGAAAATAGGGATCAATGAAATAAACATATCTATGCATCTTTGTCTCCGTTTCAGCACCAACTGGTAGATTTAAAAATACTCTGATCTTGGAGATTATTGAGGCACATTTTGAGGTTAGGAAAGTCTTGATGAATCAGTGGTTTGATTCATCCTGAAAGTTGTCATGTTCAAGTGCAATCCATGAAATATTGGAAGGTGGAAGAAAGTGTACAACAGGGGTTGAACAATAGTCCTATTAACCCTAAAACTCACTAATCATGGAACTGCATGACAGCAGTCCAGTCGTTGTGAACCGTACACCAGGCAGGTTTATCCTGCTACGTCTGAGTTCCAGGTTGATATAATTTTCAGTTTGCTTCCAGGTGGCGGGTTTCGCATTAGACTCCAGGGAGCACAAGGAAAAATTATCTAAAACAATTGCTATGTGCACATTCCCCTCCTCCAAACAGATTACTAATTTATCCAGCTCTTACCAATAGCTTCATTACTATGGTGTATCTGTAGACACCTCCACCACACCGTCATTAAAAAATCTGAAGACGTGAATAACAGCTGAATAACAGGTGAATTACAGATGTATAGCAGATGAATAGGAGGTGTATAACAGGTGAATAGCAGGTGAATAGCAGGTGTATAGCAGCTGTATAGCAGGTGAATAGCAGGTGAATAGCAGGTGTATATCAGGTGAAGAGCAGGTGAATAGCAGGTGAATAATAGGTGTATAGCATGTGTATATCAGGTGAATAGCAGGTGAATAGCAGGTGAATAGCAGGTGAATAACAGGTGTATAACAGGTGTATAGTAGGTGAATAACAGGTGAATAACAGGTGAATAACAGGTGAATAACAGGTGAATAGCAGGTGAAAAAACAGGTGTATAGCAGGTGAATAGCAGGTGAATAACAGGTGTATAACAGGTGTATAGTAGGTGAATAACAGGTGTATAACAGGTGTATAACAGGTGTATAACAGGTGTATGGCAGGTGAATAACAGGTGTATAACAGGTGTATAGTAGGTGAATAACAGGTGTATAACAGGTGTATAACAGTTGTATAGCAGGTGAATAACAGGTGTATAACAGGTGTATAATAGGTGAATAACAGGTGTATAGTAGGTGAATAACATGTGTATAACAGGTGTATAACAGGTGTATAACAGGTGTATAACAGGTGAATAACAGGTGTATAGCAGGTGAATAACATGTGTATAGTAGGTGAATAACAGGTGTATAGTAGGTGAATAACAGGTGAATAACAGGTGTATAACAGGTGTATAACAGGTGTATAGTAGGTGAATAACAGGTGAATAACAGGTGTATAACAGGTGTATAACAGGTGTATAGCAGGTGAATAACAGGTGTATAGTAGGTGAATAACAGGTGTATAACAGGTGTATAACAGGTGTATAACAGGTGTATAACAGGTGTATAACATGTGAATAACAGGTGTATAGTAGGCGAATAACAGGTGTATAACAGGTGTATAACAGGTGTATAACAGGTGTATAACAGGTGAATAACAGGTGTATAGCAGGTGAATAACAGGTGAATAACATGTGAATAGCAGGTGAATAACAGGTGTATAACAGGTGTATAACAGGTGAATAACAGGTGTATAGCAGGTGTATAACAGGTGAATAACAGGTGTATAACAGGTGTATAACAGGTGAATAACAGGTGTATAGCAGGTGTATAACAGGTGAATAACAGGTGTATAACAGGTGTATAACAGGTGAATAACAGGTGTATAGCAGGTGAATAACATGTGTATAGTAGGTGAATAACAGGTGTATAGTAGGTGAATAACAGGTGAATAACAGGTGTATAACAGGTGTATAACAGGTGTATAACAGGTGTATAGTAGGTGAATAACAGGTGAATAACAGGTGTATAACAGGTGTATAGCAGGTGAATAACAGGTGTATAGTAGGTGAATAACAGGTGTATAACAGGTGTATAACAGGTGTATAACAGGTGTATAACATGTGAATAACAGGTGTATAGTAGGCGAATAACAGGTGTATAACAGGTGTATAACAGGTGTATAACAGGTGTATAACAGGTGAATAACAGGTGTATAGCAGGTGAATAACAGGTGAATAACATGTGAATAGCAGGTGAATAACAGGTGTATAACAGGTGTATAACAGGTGAATAACAGGTGTATAGCAGGTGTATAACAGGTGAATAACAGGTGTATAGCAGGTGAATAGCACTTTATTCTTTGTAGGTCAAGAGAACAGTTCATAAAAAGGGAATTACGTTCCTTAACTAGTGTTGGAAATGGGACTTGGGTGACAAACAAAAGATGATAATACGAAAACCTACAAAAAGACGTCTCAAACCCCACATGAAAAAATACTATAGTTTACCACAGAATACTATATTACACACTGGAGTATACACTACTAAAGTCTGGGGTCACTTAGAAACATCCTTGTTTTTGAAAGAAAAGCAAATTAAAATAACATCAAATTGATCAGAAGTACAGTGTAGACATTGTTAATGTTGTGAATGACTATTGTAGCTGGAAGTGGCAGATTTTTTATGGAATATCTACATAGGTGTACAGAGGTCCATTATCAGCAACCATCACTCCTGTGTTCCAATGGCACGTTGTGTTAGCTAGCCACACCTCTCCTAAACAGGTGTTCTACTCTGCTAGCCAACACCTCTCCTAAACAGGTGTTCTACTCTGCTAGCCAACACCTCTCCTAAACAGGTGTTCTACTCTGCTAGCCAACACCTCTCCTAAACAGGTGTTCTACTCTGATAGCCAGCACCTCTCCTAAACAGGTGTTCTACTCTGCTAGCCAGCACCTCTCCTAAACAGGTGTTCTACTCCGCTAGCCAGCACCTCACCTAAACAGGTGTTCTACTCTGCTAGCCAACACCTCTCCTAAACAGGTGTTCTACTCTGATAGCCAGCACCTCTCCTAAACAGGTGTTCTACTCTGCTAGCCAGCACCTCTCCTGAACAGGTGTTCTACTCCGCTAGCCAGCACCTCACCTAAACAGGTGTTCTACTCCGCTAGCCAGCACCTCACCTAAACAGGTGTTCTACTCTGATAGCCAGCACCTCACCTAAACAGGTGTTCTACTCTGATAGCCAGCACCTCTCCTAAACAGGTGTTCTACTCCGCTAGCCAGCACCTCACCTAAACAGGTGTTCTACTCTGCTAGCCAACACCTCTCCTAAACAGGTGTTCTACTCTGATAGCCAACACCTCTCCTAAACAGGTGTTCTACTCCGCTAGCCAGCACCTCACCTAAACAGGTGTTCTACTCCGCTAGCCAGCACCTCACCTAAACAGGTGTTCTACTCTGCTAGCCAACACCTCTCCTAAACAGGTGTTCTACTCTGCTAGCCAGCACCTCTCCTAAACAGGTGTTCTACTCTGCTAGCCAGCACCTCTCCTAAACAGGTGTTCTACTCTGCTAGCCAGCACCTCTCCTAAACAGGTGTTCTACTCCGCTAGCCAGCACCTCACCTAAACAGGTGTTCTACTCCGCTAGCCAGCACCTCTCCTAAACAGGTGTTCTACTCTGCTAGCCAACACCTCTCCTAAACAGGTGTGAGTTTCTTTTGCCTCCAGACTTACCTACCTACTACATAACAGTTAACTAACCCTGTTTTAAAGATTGGTATTCTTTGTATTGTATTGTACTGTACTGACTCACTGACTGAGTGACTGTCTGCCTGTATGTCTGACTGAGTGACTGAGTGACTGACTGCCTGTATGTCTGACTGACTGACTAAGTGACTGTCTGCCTGTATGTCTGACTGAGTGACTGAGTCTGACTGCCTGAATTACTAACTGAATGACTGAGTGACTGACACTGACAGCAAATAATGTGTTTTAGGAAAATTAGGGATTGTGACTGACTGACTGTCTGTATGTCTGGCTGACTGACTGTTTGACTGGCTGTCTGTATGTCTGACTGAGTAACTAACTGACTGACTGTCTGTCTGTTGTGTCTCTGTGTTTCAGGACAGTGAGAGGTATATCTGGGGTTGTTTCTATGGTGACGGAGGCAGTGATTCTGTTGGATACCCATGATGCACCGGTACGATGCCTGAGTCGGAGACAGGTCTAGTAGCTCAGCACATCACTGTGGAGACCAGAGGAATAGTTGCTATGTGGTGTTCTCTCTGGCTGTCCCTCCTCCTATACCCTCTCTCCGTCTCTACAGCCAGATTACCCACAGTTCTGCCAACAGGTAAATACACTCCTCTCTCACTCTCTTTCTCTCTCTCTCTCTCTCTCTCTCTCTCTCTCTCTCTCTCTCTGCATGACGTAATAATGTACGTATTGCCAAAGCTTATTTTGGATATTTACAATATTAACGGGACAACAGTAACAACAATAACCAAGTGTCAAAATAACCATACAATCAATGGACAATCACAATAAGCATAGAGGACATGTTGAGCATAGAGGACATCCCTATAGAGGACTCTTGATTGGTCTGCCAGACACTGCCAGGTTTCCCTTCTCAATGGCAAGGCTGTGCTCACTGAGCCTGTACGTTGTCAAGGTTTTTCTACAGGTTTCGAACAGTAACCATGGTCAAATACTTTGCCAAGGTGTACGGTGAATTTAGGGCCAGATAGCACTGCATTTTGCTTGTGCTTGTGTTTCCCAATAGGTAATGTAGTTTAGTTTTGACTGTTGTTGTAACTTGTTTTCTGATTGATTGGATGTTCTGGTCCTGAGGCTTCAGTGCGTTAGTAGAACAGGTTTGTGAACTCAGCCCCAGGACCAGCTGGATGAGGAAACTATTTTCTTTGCTCAGCTCTTGGCATTGCAGGGCTTGGTAATGATATGAGAGGGGGTCACTGTATTTTAGATGATTCCAAAGCTTAATTGCTCTCTTTGGAGTTTGTATTATTAGTGGATATTGGCCTAATTCAGCCCTGCATTCATCGTTTGTAGTTTTCCTCTGGACATGTAGGAGAATCTTACAGAACTCTGCATGCAGGGTTTGTAGTTTTCCTCTGGACATGTAGGAGAATCTTACAGAACTCTGCATGCAGGGTTTGTAGTTTTCCTCTGGACGTGTGGGAGAATCTTACAGAACTCTGCATGCATTGTTTGTAGTTTTCCTCTGGACATGTAGGAGAATCTTACAGAACTCTCCATGCAGGATTTCAATGGGGTGTTTATCTCATTGGGTAAAATCTTGTTTTGCAAGTGGTTCCCACACCTCGCTGCCATAAAGGGCATTTTTATAGCTATTTCAATTTGAATTAGTTTGTTAATGGTGTAGAATGCCCTGCGTTTTTTCTCTCTCAGTTCATTAACTTCCTCATTTAGGTGTCCAGTAGAGCTTATATTTAAACCTCAGGAACTGTAGTGTGTACAGTACTCCATATATTTAAACCTCAGGAACTGTAGTGTGTACAGTACTCCATATATTTAAACCTAAGTAATTGTAGTGTGTGCAGTACTCTATATATTTTGTACCAATTGAGAACTTTGGTCTAATTCCCTGAGATCTGGATCTTCTCTGAAAATGCATTATTTTAGTATTTTTGGGGCTTACTGCCAGGGCCCAGGTCTGGCAGTACTGCTCTAGCAGGTCCAGGCTCTGCTGTAGGCCATGTGCTGTGGGTGTTTACTGCCAGGGCCCAGGTCTGGCAGTACTGCTCTAGCAGGTCCAGGCTCTGCTGTAGACCATGTGCTGTGGGTGACAGCAGGCATAGGTCATCTGCCAAAAGAAGGCATATAACTTCTGAATTGTGGAGACTAACACCAGGGGCTGAGGATTTTTCTAGAATTGTAGCAAATTTGTTGACATAAATATTGAAGAGTTCAGGGCTCAGATTGCAACCCTGATGAAGGCCCCGCCCCTGGTTAAAGAATTCTGTTATTTTCTTGCCAATTTTAATGCTGCATGTATTGCCAGTATACATTGATTTAATGATGACATATGTTTTACCCCCTACACCACTTTCAATAACTTTATAGAACAGTCCTGTATGCCAAATAGAATCAAATGCTTTTTGAAAGTCGATAAAGCAAGTGTATATTTTGGAATTATTTTGGTGGACATGTTTATCTATCAGGGTGTGCAGGGTGTAAATATGATCAGTTGTGTGATGTTTTGGTATAAATCCAATTAGACTTTTACTCAAGACATTGTGCTTATTAAGGAAGTTTAGAACTCTTACATTTATAATACTACAGAAAACCTTCCCCAGGTTACTGTTCACACAAATGCCTCTGGAATTGTTAGGGTCAAATTTGTCTCATTCCTTAAAGGTTGGGGTTATGAGTCCTTGATGACAGGTAAATAACCTTCACTTAGGATCAAATTAAACAGTTTTAATATAGCCAATTGAAATTTTCAGCATCCCATTTAGGATGCCATCAGGTCCGCATGCTTTTTAAAATTTGAGTCTGAAGTTTCTTATAGAGCTCCTGGTCAGTAATAGTTTAGTTTCTTATAGAGCTCCTGGTCAGTAATAGTTTAGTTTCTTATAGAGCTCCTGGTCAGTAATAGTTTAGTTTCTTATAGAGCTCCTGGTCAGTAATAGTTTAGTTTCTTATAGAGCTCCTGGTCAGTAATAGTTTAGTTTCTTATAGAGCTCCTGGTCAGTAATAGTTTAGTTTCTTATAGAGCTCCTGGTCAGTAATAGTTTAGTTTCTTATAGAGCTCCTGGTCAGTAATAGTTTAGTTTCTTATAGAGCTCCTGGTCAGTAATAGTTTAGTTTCTTATAGAGCTCCTGGTCAGTAATAGTTTAGTTTCTTATAGAGCTCCTGGTCAGTAATAGTTTAGTTTCTTCTAGAGCTCCTGGTCAGTAATAGTTTAGTTTCTTATAGAGCTCCTGGTCAGTAATAGTTTAGTGTCTTATAGAGCTCCTGGTCAGTAAAAGTTTAGTTTCTTATAGAGCTCCTGGTCAGTAATAGTTTAGTTTCTTCTAGAGCTCCTGGTCAGTAATAGTTTAGTTTCTTACAGAGCTCCTGGTCAGTAATAGTTTAGTTTCTTATAGAGCTCCTGGTCAGTAATAGTTTAGTTTCTTATAGAGCTCCTGGTCAGTAATAGTTTAGTTTCTTATAGAGCTCCTGGTCAGTAATAGTTTAGTTTCTTATAGAGCTCCTGGTCAGTAATAGTTTAGTTTCTTATAGAGCTCCTGGTCAGTAATAGTTTAGTTTCTTATAGAGCTCCTGGTCAGTAATAGTTTAGTGTCTTATAGAGCTCCTGGTCAGTAATAGTTTAGTTTCTTATAGAGCTCCTGGTCAGTAATAGTTTAGTTTCTTACAGAGCTCCTGGTCAGTAATAGTTTAGTTTCTTATAGATCTCCTGGTCAGTAATAGTTTAGTTTCTTACAGAGCTCCTGGTCAGCAATAGTTTAGTTTCTTATAGAGCTCCTGGTCAGTAATAGTTTAGTTTCTTATAGAGCTCCTGGTCAGTAATAGTTTAGTTTCTTATAGAGCTCCTGGTCAGTAATAGTTTAGTTTCTTATAGAGCTCCTGGTCAGTAATAGTTTAGTTTCTTATGGAGCTCCTGGTCAGTAATAGTTTAGTTTCTTATAGAGCTCCTGGTCAGTAATAGTTTAGTTTCTTATAGGTCAGTATCCTGGTCAGTAATTTTGGAGTCCAATTTATTTTCATTGTCCTTTATAGCTTTTTCTAATCCATTCAACTACTCATGAATTTGCCATTATTCTGTGTTTGCACCAATTTGAACGGTGTTGTAGAGTGTTGTAAATGGGTTGTCAATGTGTCACCATTTTGTATAGCTAATTCCTCTAGTTGTCACACCCTGACCATAGTTTGCTTTGTATGTTTCTATGTTTTGTTTGGTCAGGGTGTGATCTGAGTGGGCATTCTATGTTACATGTCTAGTTTGTCTAGTTCTATGTTTGGCCTGATATGGTTCTCAATCAGAGGCAGGTGTTAGTCATTGTCTCTGATTGGGAACCATATTTAGGTAGCCTGTTTGGTGTTGGGTTTTGTGGGTGATTGTTCCTGTCTCTGTGTTTGCACCAGATAGGACTGTTTAGGTTTTTTTGCACATTTATTGTTTTGTTAGTTATTTCACGTCTAGTTCCTTTATTAAAGAACATGAATAACCACCACGCTGCATTTTGGTCCGCCTCTCCTTCACCACAAGAAAACTGTTACACTAGTTCAGATTTTGTTTTGTTTTTTCCAATTTTGCCAGAAGTTGTTTGTGTTTATCGACTCCTCAATTAGTGTCAGCTGCTTGCTGTTGTACTGTGCTTTGTTGGTTCTGAGTGTTACATTTATAGTTTTAAAGTTTCACAGTAATGACGGAGTAATTCACCATTATTTGGGTTTGTGCTTTTGCTTTGACTGTGTTCTAAGTTTTGTCCTTATAATTTTACAATCTGCATCAAATTAGTTGTCATCCGTGATATTTATTTATGTTGTGTTGTGCTTCTTTTGCCGTTTGCCTGAATATATAGTTGATGTTTTGTACTGCCAGATTGATGCCTTCTTTACTGTGAGTGGATGTGGTATCCAGAAAGTTGTTGTGTTTGGATATTTTGGGTACAGGATGCTTTCTGGTATTTTTCTGTGCTGTTTTGGGCCCATCTGTAGGAATTTCTGATGTTGTCCAGCTGACTGGGCTGTGACTGTGTGGTTGTTTAATAAAAATCAACTAATTACTGGGAAGATTAAACTACCAACGGGACATTAAAAACTAACATCTTATGCTTCACGGAGAGGTCTGGCAGCTGAATGACGACAACATCAACATACAGCTGGCTGGTTATACGCTGTACCGGCAGGATAGAACAGTGGCGTCTGGTAAGACAAGGGGTGGCGGTCTATGTATTTTTGTGAACAACAGCTGGCGCACCACATCTAAGGAAGTCTCAAGCTATTGCTCGCCTGAGGTAGAGTATCTCATGATAAGCTGTAGACCACACTACCTACCGAGAGAGTTTTCATCTGTATTCTTTGTAGCTGTTTACATACCACCACAGTCAGAGGCTGGCACTAAGATAGCATTGAATGAGCTGTATTCCGCCATAAGCAAACAAGAAACCGCTCACCCAGAGGCGGCGCTCCGAGTAGCTGTGGACTTTAATGAAGGGAAACTTGAATCAGTTTGACCAAATTTCTATCAGCATGTTAAATGTGCAACCAGAGGAAAAAGCACTCTGGACCACCTAGACTCCACACACAGAGACGCATACAATGCTCTCCCTCACCCTCCATTTGTCAAATCTGACCATAATTCCATCCTCCTAGTTCCTGCTTACAAGCAAAAATAAAAGCAGGAAGCACCAGTGACGAGATAAATAAAAGTGGTCAGAGGAAGCAGATGCTAAGCTACAGGACTGTTTTGCTAGCACAGTCTGGAATATGTTCTGGGTTTCCTCCAATGGCATTGAGGAGTACATCACATCTGTCATTGGCTTCATCAATAAGTGCATCGATGACGTCGTCCCCACAGTGACTGTACGTACATACCCCAACCAGAAGCAATGGGTTACAGGTAGTATTCGCACTGAGCTAAATGCTAGAGCTGCCGCTTTCAAGGAGCGGGACTCTAACCCGGAAGCTTATAAGAAATCCTGCTATGCCGTCAGACGAACCGTCAAACAGGCAAAGCACCAATACAGGACTAAGATCAAGTCGTACTACACCGGCTCTGACGCTCGTCGGATGTGTTAGGGCCTGCAAACCATTACAGACTACAAAGGGAAGCACAGCCGCGAGCTGCCCAGTGACATGAGACTACCAGATGAGCTAAACTACTTCTATGCTCGCTTCGAGGCAAATAACAAACATGCATGAGAGCACCAGCTGTATCGGAAGACTGTGTGATCACGCTCTGCGCAGCCGATGTGAGTAAAACCTTTAGACAGGTCAACATTCACAAGGCCGCAGGGCCAGAAGGATTACCAGGACGTGTACTACGAGCATGCGCTGACCAATTAGCAAGTGTCTTCACTGACATTTTCAACCTCTCCCTGTCCGAGTCTGTAATACCAACATGTTTCAAGCAGACCACCATAGTCCCTGTGCCCAAGATCACTAAGGTAACCTGCCTAAATGACTACCGACCCGTAGCACTCAGGTATGTAGCCATGAAGTGCTTTGAAAGGCTGGTCATGGCTCACATCAACACCATTATCCCAGAAACCCTAGACCCACTCCAATTTGCACACCGCCCCAACAGATCCATAGATGATGCAATCTCTATTGCACTCCACACTGCCTTTTCCCACCTGGACAAAAGGAACACCTATGTGAGAATGCTGTTCATTGACTAGAGCTCAGCTTTCAACACCATACTGCCCTCAAAGCTCATCAATAAGCTAAGGACCCTGGTCTAAACACCTCTCGCTGCAACTGGATCCTGGACTTCCTGACGGGCCACCCAGGTGGTAAGGGTAGGTAACAACACATCCGCCACGCTAATTTGCAACACAGAGGCCTCTCAGGGGTGCGTTCTCATTCCCCTCCTGTACTCCCTGTTAACCCATGACTGCACAGCCAGGCACGACTCCAACACCATCATTAAATTTGCCGATGACACAACAGTGGTAGGCCTGATCACCGACAACAACGAGACGGAGGTCAGAGGTCAGAGAGGAGGAGGTCAGAGACCTGACCGGGTGGTACCAGAATAACAACCTATCCCTCAACGTGATCAAGACAAAGGAGATGATTGTGGACTACAGGAAAAAGAGGACAGAGCACGCCCCCATTCTCATCAACGTGGCTGCAGTGGAGCAGGTTGAGAGCTTCAAGTTCCTTGGTGTCCACATCACCAACAAACTAACATGGTCCAAGCTAGAGGTCGACCGATTAATCGTAATGCCCGATTTAAATAGGGCCGATTTCAAGTTTTCATAACAATCGGTAATCGGAATATTTGGACACCGATCATGGCTGATTACATTGTACTCCACGAGGAGACTGCGTGGCAGGCTGACTACCTGTTATGCGAGTGCAGCAAGTAGCCAAGGTAAGGTGCTAGCTAGCTAGCATTAAACTTATCTTATAAAAAACGATAAATCTTAACATAATCACTAGTTAACTACACATGGTTGATGATATTACTAGTTCATCTAGCTTGTCCTGCGTTGCATATAATCGATGCGGTGCCTGTTAATTTATCATTGAATCATAGCCTACCTTGACAAACAGGTGATTTTACAAGCGCATTCTCGAAAAAAGCACTGTCGTTGCACCAATGTGTACCTAACCATAAACGTCAACACCTTTCTTAAAATCAATACACATGTATATATTTTTAAACCTGCATATTTAGTTAAAAGAAATTCAAGTTAGCAGACCATATTAAACTGTGGAAATTGTGTCACTTCTCTTGCGTTCTTGCACGCAGAGTCAGGGTATATGCAACAGTTTGAGCCGCCTGGCTCATTGCACGCAGAGTCAGGGTATATGCAACAGTTTGGGCCGTCAGGCTCATTGCACGCAGAGTCAGGGTATATGCAACAGTTTGGGCCGTCAGGCTCATTGCACGCAGAGTCAGGGTATATGCAACAGTTTGAGCCGCCTGGCTCATTGCACGCAGAGTCAGGGTATATGCAACAGTTTGGGCCGTCAGGCTCATTGCATGCAGAGTCAGGGTATATGCAACAGTTTGGGCCGCCTGGCTCATTGCACGCAGAGTCAGGGTATATGCAACAGTTTGGGCCGTCAGGCTCATTGCACGCAGAGTCAGGGTATATGCAACAGTTTGGGCCGTCAGGCTCATTGCACGCAGAGTCAGGGTATATGCAACAGTTTGGGCCGTCTGACTCGTTGCACGCAGAGTCAGGGTATATGCAACAGTTTGGGCCGTCAGGCTCGTTGCACGCAGAGTCAGGGTATATGCAACAGTTTGAGCCGCCTGGCTCATTGCACGCAGAGTCAGGGTATATGCAACAGTTTGGGCCGTCAGGCTCGTTGCACGCAGAGTCAGGGTATATGCAACAGTTTGGGCCGCCTGGCTCATTGCACGCAGAGTCAGGGTATATGCAACAGTTTGGGCCGCCTGGCTCATTGCACGCAGAGTCAGGGTATATGCAACAGTTTGGGCCGTCAGGCTCGTTGCACGCAGAGTCAGGGTATATGCAACAGTTTGGGCCGCCTGGCTCGTTGCATGCAGAGTCAGGGTATATGCAACAGTTTGGGCCGCCTGGCTCGTTGCATGCAGAGTCAGGGTATATGCAACAGTTTGGGCCGTCTGGCTCATTGCACGCAGAGTCAGGGTATATGCAACAGTTTGAGCCGCCTGGCTCGTTGCACGCAGAGTCAGGGTATATGCAACAGTTTGAGCCGCCTGGCTCATTGCACGCAGAGTCAGGGTATATGCAACAGTTTGGGCCGTCAGGCTCATTGCACGCAGAGTCAGGGTATATGCAACAGTTTGGGCCGCCTGGCTCATTGCACGCAGAGTCAGGGTATATGCAACAGTTTGGGCCGTCAGGCTCATTGCACGCAGAGTCAGGGTATATGCAACAGTTTGGGCCGCCTGGCTCATTGCACGCAGAGTCAGGGTATATGCAACAGTTTGGGCCGTCAGGCTCGTTGCACGCAGAGTCAGGGTATATGCAACAGTTTGGGCCGTCTGGCTCGTTGCACGCAGAGTCAGGGTATATGCAACACTTTGGGCCGTCAGGCTCATTGCACGCAGAGTCAGGGTATATGCAACAGTTTGAGCCGCCTGGCTCGTTGCACGCAGAGTCAGGGTACATGCAACAGTTTGGGCCGTCAGGCTCGTTGCATGCAGAGTCAGGGTATATGCAACAGTTTGGGCCGTCTGGCTCGTTGCACGCAGAGTCAGGGTATATGCAACAGTTTGGGCCGTCTGGCTCATTGCACGCAGAGTCAGGGTATATGCAACAGTTTGGGCCGTCAGGCTCATTGCACGCAGAGTCAGGGTATATGCAACAGTTTGGGCCGTCAGGCTCATTGCACGCAGAGTCAGGGTATATGCAACAGTTTGAGCCGCCTGGCTCGTTGCACGCAGAGTCAGGGTATATGCAACAGTTTGAGCCGTCTGGCTCGTTGCACGCAGAGTCAGGGTATATGCAACAGTTTGGGCCGTCTGGCTCGTTGCATGCAGAGTCAGGGTATATGCAACAGTTTGGGCCGTCTGGCTCGTTGCATGCAGAGTCAGGGTATATGCAACAGTTTGAGCCGTCTGGCTCATTGCACGCAGAGTCAGGGTATATGCAACAGTTTGAGCCGCCTGGCTCATTGCACGCAGAGTCAGGGTATATGCAACAGTTTGGGCCGTCTGGCTCGTTGCATGCAGAGTCAGGGTATATGCAACAGTTTGAGCCGCCTGGCTCATTGCACGCAGAGTCAGGGTATATGCAACAGTTTGGGCCGCCTGGCTCATTGCACGCAGAGTCAGGGTATATGCAACAGTTTGGGCCGTCAGGCTCATTGCACGCAGAGTCAGGGTATATGCAACAGTTTGGGCCGTCAGGCTCATTGCACGCAGAGTCAGGGTATATGCAACAGTTTGGGCCGTCTGGCTCGTTGCACGCAGAGTCAGGGTATATGCAACACTTTGGGCCGTCAGGCTCATTGCACGCAGAGTCAGGGTATATGCAACAGTTTGAGCCGCCTGGCTCGTTGCACGCAGAGTCAGGGTACATGCAACAGTTTGGGCCGTCAGGCTCGTTGCACGCAGAGTCAGGGTATATGCAACAGTTTGGGCCGTCTGGCTCGTTGCACGCAGAGTCAGGGTATATGCAACAGTTTGGGCCGTCTGGCTCATTGCACGCAGAGTCAGGGTATATGCAACAGTTTGGGCCGTCAGGCTCATTGCACGCAGAGTCAGGGTATATGCAACAGTTTGGGCCGTCAGGCTCATTGCACGCAGAGTCAGGGTATATGCAACAGTTTGAGCCGCCTGGCTCGTTGCACGCAGAGTCAGGGTATATGCAACAGTTTGAGCCGTCTGGCTCGTTGCACGCAGAGTCAGGGTATATGCAACAGTTTGGGCCATCTGGCTCGTTGCATGCAGAGTCAGGGTATATGCAACAGTTTGGGCCGTCTGGCTCGTTGCATGCAGAGTCAGGGTATATGCAACAGTTTGAGCCGTCTGGCTCATTGCACGCAGAGTCAGGGTATATGCAACAGTTTGAGCCGCCTGGCTCATTGCACGCAGAGTCAGGGTATATGCAACAGTTTGGGCCGTCTGGCTCGTTGCATGCAGAGTCAGGGTATATGCAACAGTTTGAGCCGCCTGGCTCATTGCACGCAGAGTCAGGGTATATGCAACAGTTTGGGCCGCCTGGCTCATTGCACGCAGAGTCAGGGTATATGCAACAGTTTGGGCCGTCAGGCTCATTGCACGCAGAGTCAGGGTATATGCAACAGTTTGGGCCGTCAGGCTCATTGCACGCAGAGTCAGGGTATATGCAACAGTTTGGGCCGTCTGGCTCGTTGCACGCAGAGTCAGGGTATATGCAACAGTTTGAGCCGCCTGGCTCATTGCACGCAGAGTCAGGGTATATGCAACAGTTTGGGCCGTCAGGCTCATTGCACGCAGAGTCAGGGTATATGCAACAGTTTGGGCCGTCAGGCTCATTGCACGCAGAGTCAGGGTATATGCAACAGTTTGGGCCGTCAGGCTCATTGCACGCAGAGTCAGGGTATATGCAACAGTTTGAGCCGTCAGGCTCATTGCACGCAGAGTCAGGGTATATGCAACAGTTTGAGCCGCCTGGCTTGTTGCACGCAGAGTCAGGGTATATGCAACAGTTTGGGCCGCCTGGCTCGTTGCATGCAGAGTCAGGGTATATGCAACAGTTTGGGCCGTCAGGCTCATTGCACGCAGAGTCAGGGTATATGCAACAGTTTGGGCCGCCTGGCTCGTTGCACGCAGAGTCAGGGTATATGCAACAGTTTGAGCCGCCTGGCTCATTGCACGCAGAGTCAGGGTATATGCAACAGTTTGGGCCGTCAGGCTCATTGCACGCAGAGTCAGGGTATATGCAACAGTTTGGGCCGTCAGGCTCATTGCACGCAGAGTCAGGGTATATGCAACAGTTTGGGCCGTCAGGCTCATTGCACGCAGAGTCAGGGTATATGCAACAGTTCGAGCCGTCAGGCTCATTGCACGCAGAGTCAGGGTATATGCAACAGTTTGAGCCGCCTGGCTCGTTGCACGCAGAGTCAGGGTATATGCAACAGTTTGGGCCGCCTGGCTCGTTGCATGCAGAGTCAGGGTATATGCAACAGTTTGGGCCGTCAGGCTCATTGCACGCAGAGTCAGGGTATATGCAACAGTTTTGGCCGTCTGGCTCATTGCACGCAGAGTCAGGGTATATGCAACAGTTTGGGCCGTCTGGCTCATTGCACGCAGAGTCAGGGTATATGCAACAGTTTGAGCCGCCTGGCTCGTTGCATGCAGAGTCAGGGTATATGCAACAGTTTGAGCCGCCTGGCTCGTTGCACGCAGAGTCAGGGTATATGCAACAGTTTGGGCCGTCAGGCTCGTTGCACGCAGAGTCAGGGTATATGCAACAGTTTGAGCCGCCTGGCTCGTTGCACGCAGAGTCAGGGTATATGCAACAGTTTGGGCCGTCAGGCTCGTTGCACGCAGAGTCAGGGTATATGCAACAGTTTGGGCCGTCTGGCTCGTTGCACGCAGAGTCAGGGTATATGCAACAGTTTGAGCCGTCAGGCTCATTGCACGCAGAGTCAGGGTATATGCAACAGTTTGGGCCGCCTGGCTCATTGCATGCAGAGTCAGGGTATATGCAACAGTTTGGGCCGCCTGGCTCGTTGCATGCAGAGTCAGGGTATATGCAACAGTTTGGGCCGTCTGGCTCGTTGCATGCAGAGTCAGGGTATATGCAACAGTTTGGGCCGCCTGGCTCTTTGCATGCAGAGTCAGGGTATATGCAACAGTTTGGGCCGTCAGGCTCATTGCATGCAGAGTCGGGGTATATGCAACAGTTTGGGCCGTCAGGCTCATTGCACGCAGAGTCAGGGTATATGCAACAGTTTGGGCCGTCAGGCTCATTGCACGCAGAGTCAGGGTATATGCAACAGTTTGGGCCGCCTGGCTCATTGCATGCAGAGTCAGGGTATATGCAACAGTTTGGGCCGCCTGGCTCATTGCACGCAGAGTCAGGGTATATGCAACAGTTTGGGCCGTCAGGCTCATTGCACGCAGAGTCAGGGTATATGCAACAGTTTGGGCCGCCTGGCTCATTGCACGCAGAGTCAGGGTATATGCAACAGTTTGGGCCGTCAGGCTCATTGCACGCAGAGTCAGGGTATATGCAACAGTTTGGGCCGCCTGGCTCATTGCACGCAGAGTCAGGGTATATGCAACAGTTTGGGCCGCCTGGCTCATTGCACGCAGAGTCAGGGTATATGCAACAGTTTGGGCCGTCAGGCTCATTGCACGCAGAGTCAGGGTATATGCAGCAGTTTGGGCCGCCTGGCTCATTGCACGCAGAGTCAGGGTATATGCAACAGTTTGGGCCGCCTGGCTCATTGCACGCAGAGTCAGGGTATATGCAACAGTTTGGGCCGTCAGGCTCATTGCACGCAGAGTCAGGGTATATGCAACAGTTTGGGCCGTCTGGCTCATTGCACGCAGAGTCAGGGTATATGCAACAGTTTGGGCCGTCAGGCTCGTTGCACGCAGAGTCAGGGTATATGCAACAGTTTGAGCCGCCTGGCTCGTTGCATGCAGAGTCAGGGTATATGCAACAGTTTGAGCCGCCTGGCTCGTTGCATGCAGAGTCAGGGTATATGCAACAGTTTGGGCCGCCTGGCTCATTGCATGCAGAGTCAGGGTATATGCAACAGTTTGGGCCGTCAGGCTCATTGCACGCAGAGTCAGGGTATATGCAACAGTTTGGGCCGCCTGGCTCGTTGCACACAGAGTCAGGGTATATGCAACAGTTTGGGCCGCCTGGCTCATTGCACGCAGAGTCAGGGTATATGCAACAGTTTGGGCCGTCAGGCTCATTGCACGCAGAGTCAGGGTATATGCAACAGTTTGGGCCGTCAGGCTCATTGCACGCAGAGTCAGGGTATATGCAACAGTTTGGGCCGTCAGGCTCATTGCATGCAGAGTCAGGGTATATGCAACAGTTTGGGCCGTCAGGCTCATTGCACGCAGAGTCACGGTATATGCAACAGTTTGGGCCGTCAGGCTCATTGCACGCAGAGTCAGGGTATATGCAACAGTTTGGGCCGCCTGGCTCATTGCATGCAGAGTCAGGGTATATGCAACAGTTTGGGCCGCCTGGCTCATTGCACGCAGAGTCAGGGTATATGCAACAGTTTGGGCCGCCTGGCTCATTGCACGCAGAGTCAGGGTATATGCAACAGTTTGGGCCGTCAGGCTCATTGCACGCAGAGTCAGGGTATATGCAACAGTTTGGGCCGCCTGGCTCATTGCACGCAGAGTCAGGGTATATGCAACAGTTTGGGCCGCCTGGCTCATTGCACGCAGAGTCAGGGTATATGCAACAGTTTGGGCCGTCAGGCTCATTGCACGCAGAGTCAGGGTATATGCAACAGTTTGGGCCGTCTGGCTCATTGCACGCAGAGTCAGGGTATATGCAACAGTTTGGGCCGTCAGGCTCGTTGCACGCAGAGTCAGGGTATATGCAACAGTTTGAGCCGCCTGGCTCGTTGCATGCAGAGTCAGGGTATATGCAACAGTTTGGGCCGCCTGGCTCGTTGCACGCAGAGTCAGGGTATATGCAACAGTTTGAGCCGCCTGGCTCGTTGCACGCAGAGTCAGGGTATATGCAACAGTTTGGGCCGTCAGGCTCATTGCACGCAGAGTCAGGGTATATGCAACAGTTTGGGCCGTCAGGCTCATGTAACAGGAATATTTAGACTTATGGATGTAACAGGAATATTTAGACTTATGGATGTAACAGGAATATTTAGACTTATGGATGTAACAGGAATATTTAGACTTATGGATGTAACAGGAATATTTAGACTTATGGATGTAACAGGAATATTTAGACTTATGGATGTAACAGGAATATTTAGACTTATGGATGTAACAGGAATATTTAGACTTATGGATGTAACAGGAATATTTAGACTTATGGATGTAACAGGAATATTTAGACTTATGGATGTAACAGGAATATTTAGACTTATGGATGTAACAGGAATATTTAGACTTATGGATGTAACAGGAATATTTAGACTTAGGGATGTAACAGGAATATTTAGACTTAGGGATGCCCCCCAATGTAACAGGAATATTTAGACTTAGGGATGCCCCCCAATGTAACAGGAATATTTAGACTTAGGGATGCCCCCCTATGTAACAGGAATATTTAGACTTAGGGATGCCCCCCAATGTAACAGGAATATTTAGACTTAGGGATGCCCCCCAATGTAACAGGAATATTTAGACTTAGGGATGCCACCCAATGTAACAGGAATATTTAGACTTAGGGATGCCACCCAATGTAACAGGAATATTTAGACTTAGGGATGCCACCCAATGTAACAGGAATATTTAGACTTAGGGATGCCACCCATTAGATAAAATATGGAACGGTTCCGTATTTCACTGAAAGAATAAACGTTTTATTTTCTAAATTATAGTTTCCGGATTTTACCATATTAATGACCTAAGGCTCGTATTTCTGTGTGTTATGTTATAATTAAGTCTATGATTTGATAGAGCTCGCCGACTGAGCGGTGGTAGGCAGCAGCATGCTCATAAGCATTCATTCAAACCAAACTTTTGTGCGTTTGCCAGCAGCTCTTCGCAATGCTTGAAGCATTGCGCTGTTTATGACTTCAAGCCTATCAACTCCCGAGATTAGGCTGGTGTAACCGATGTGAAATGGCTAGCTAGTTAGCGGGGCACGGCTTTTGTGGAGCGATGGGTAACGATGCTTCGAGGGTGGCTGTTGTCGATGTGTTCCTGGTTCGCGCCCAGGTAGGGGCGAGGAGGGGGACGGAAGCTATACTGTTACACTGGCAATACTAAAGTGCCTATAAGAACATCCAATGGTCAAAGGTTAATGAAATACAAATGGTATAGAGAGAAATAGTCCTATAATTCCTATAATAACCTCAACCTAAAACGTCTTACCTGGGAATATTGAAGACTCATGTTAAAAGGAACCACCAGCTTTCATATGTTCTCATGTTCTGAGCAAGGAACTTAAACGTTAGCTTTCTTACATGGCACATATTGCACTTTTACTTTCTTCTACAACCCTTTGTTTTTTCATTGTTTAAACCAAATTGAACATGTTTCATTATTTATTTGAGGCTAAATTGATTTTATTGATGTATTATATTAAGTTAAAATAAAAGTTTTCATTCAGTATTGTTGTAATTGTCATTATTACAAATAAATAAATACATTTAAAAATATCGGCATCAGCTTTTTTTGGTCCTCCAATAATCGGTATCGGCATTGAAAAATCATAATTGGTCGACCTCTAGTCCAAGCACACCACGACAGTTTTGAAGCGGGCACTACAAAACCTATTCCCCCTCAGGAATAGGTTTTGTCCTCAGATCCTCAAAAGGTTCTACAGCTGCACCATCGAGAGCGTCCTGACTGGTTGCATCACTGCCTGGTATGGCAACTGCTCGGCCTCCGACCGCAGGGCACTACAGAGGGTAGTGCGTACAGTCCAGTACATCACTGGGCCAAGCTTCCTGCCATCCAGGACCTCTATACCAGGTGGTGTCAGAGGAAGGCCCTAAAAATGGTCAAAGACTCCAGCCACCCAAGTCATAGACTGTTCTCCCTGCTACCGCAGACTATTTGCATTCCCACCCCCCTCCCCACCACTGCTACTCTCTGTTGTCATCTATGCAACGTCACTTTAATAACTCTACCTACATGTACATACTACCTCAACTAACCGGTGCCCCCACACATTCTGTACCTACACCCCCCTGTAAATATTGTTATTTTTTACTGCTGCTCTTTAATTACTTGTTAATTTGATCTCTTATTCGTATTCTTTGAAACTGCACTGTTGGTTAAGGGTATGTGACTAATACAATTTGATTTGTTTCCATGCCTGTTCTTTTGAGGAACAACGTCATTTGACTGTGATCAGACAGAGGTGTTAATGGCTTGATGGTGAATGAGCTGAGAGAGGAAGGGTCAATGTCTGTGATCATATAGTCTTCTGTGCTGTGGCCGAGAGGTGAGCAATAGATGAATCTCCTCCAAGAGTCCCACCGTAACCTGCCATTGACAAAGTACAGACCCAGGCTGCAACAGATCCCTTCCGTTGTTGTTGACGGTGCTGTCACTGTTGTTTCTATTGGGGGAGATGAAGACAGTTAGAAACAGGCCTGTAATAACACATTTGTGTTCTCTCTCTCTCTCTCTCTTTCTTTCTGTAACGGCTCTCGTTTGTAGAAGGAGACCAAGGCGCAGCGTGGTAGGCGTACATCGTATTTTTATTCACGACACCAAACAAAATAACAACGACAAAAACCGAATGCACACAGTTCTGTCTAAGATACTAAACCGGAAATAAGATCCCACAAAACCCAAGGAAAATGACAACTTATATGTGATCCCCAATCAGAGACAACAAAAGACAGCTGTCTCTGATTGGGAACCACACACACACGGCCAAACACAAAGAAATAGAAAACATAGACTTTCCCACCCGAGTCACACCCTGACCTTTCTTTCTTTCTTTCTTTCTTTCTTTCGTTCTTTCTTTCTTTCTTTCTTTCTTTCTTTCTTTCTTTCTTTCTTTCACGCACTCCCTTTCTCTCTTATAGTTGTACAAAAGGGAAAATAAATTAACATACTGTAAATATGAGTTGTATTTACAATGGTGTTTGTTCTTCAGTGGTTGCCCTATCCTTGTGGTAACAGGTCACACATCGTGCTGCTGTGATTGCACACTGTGGTAGATATGGGAGTTGGATTTGTTTTCTAATTCTTTGTGGGTCTGTGTAATCTGAGGGAAATATGTGTCTCTAATGTGGTCATACATTTGGCTGGAGGTTCTGTTTAAAATTGTTTTATTTCCAATGTGTCAAGTAATTATCTTTTTGTTTTCTCATGATTTGGTCTCTCTCGCTCTCTTTCTGTGTTGTGTGTGTATGTGTTTCTAGACCGTACAGACCTCAGTGTGTTTCTAGACCGGTACAGACCTCAGTGTGTTTCTAGACCGGTACAGACCTCAGTGTGTTTCTAGACCGTACAGACCTCAGTGTGTTTCTAGACCAGTTCAGACCTCAGTGTGTTTCTAGACCAGTACAGACCTCAGTGTGTTTCTAGACCGGTACAGACCTCAGTGTGTTTCTAGACCAGTACAGACCTCAGTGTGTTTCTAGACCGGTACAGACCTCAGTGTGTTTCTAGACCGTACAGACCTCAGTGTGTTTCTAGACCGGTACAGACCTCTGTGTGTTTCTAGACTGGTACAGACCTCAGTGTGTTTCTAGACCAGTACAGACCTCAGTGTGTTTCTAGACCAGTACAGACCTCAGTGTGTTTCTAGACCAGTACAGACCTCAGTGTGTTTCTAGACCAGTACAGACCTCAGTGTGTTTCTAGACCGTACAGACCTCAGTGTGTTTCTAGACCAGTTCAGACCTCAGTGTGTTTCTAGACCAGTACAGACCTCAGTGTGTTTCTAGACCAGTACAGACCTCAGTGTGTTTCTAGACCAGTACAGACCTCAGTGTGTTTCTAGACCGGTACAGACCTCAGTGTGTTTCTAGACCGGTACAGACCTCAGTGTGTTTCTAGACCGTACAGACCTCAGTGTGTTTCTAGACCAGTACAGACCTCAGTGTGTTTCTAGACCAGTACAGACCTCAGTGTGTTTCTAGACCAGTACAGACCTCAGTGTGTTTCTAGACCGGTACAGACCTCAGTGTGTTTCTAGACCGTACAGACCTCAGTGTGTTTCTAGACCAGTACAGACCTCAGTGTGTTTCTAGACCAGTACAGACCTCAGTGTGTTTCTAGACCAGTACAGACCTCAGTGTGTTTCTAGACCAGTACAGACCTCAGTGTGTTTCTAGACCGGTACAGACCTCAGTGTGTTTCTAGACCGTACAGACCTCAGTGTGTTTCTAGACCAGTACAGACCTCAGTGTGTTTCTAGACCAGTACAGACCTCAGTGTGTTTCTAGACCGGTACAGACCTCAGTGTGTTTCTAGACCGGTACAGACCTCAGTGTGTTTCTAGACCGGTACAGACCTCAGTGTGTTTCTAGACTGGTACAGACCTCAGTGTGTTTCTAGACCGGTACAGACCTCAGTGTGTTTCTAGACCGGTACAGACCTCTGTGTGTTTCTAGACTGGTACAGACCTCAGTGTGTTTCTAGACCAGTACAGACCTCAGTGTGTTTCTAGACTGGTACAGACCTCAGTGTGTTTCTAGACCGGTACAGACCTCAGTGTGTTTCTAGACCAGTACAGACCTCAGTGTGTTTCTAGACCAGTACAGACCTCAGTGTGTTTCTAGACCGGTACAGACCTCAGTGTGTTTCTAGACCAGTACAGACCTCAGTGTGTTTTTAGACCGGTACAGACCTCAGTGTGTTTCTAGACCAGTACAGACCTCAGTGTGTTTCTAGACCAGTACAGACCTCAGTGTGTTTCTAGACCGGTACAGACCTCAGTGTGTTTCTAGACCGGTACAGACCTCAGTGTGTTTCTAGACCGGTACAGACCTCAGTGTGTTTCTAGACCGGTACAGACCTCAGTGTGCTAGAAGCTTCTGATAGGCTAATTGACATCATTTGAGTCAATTGGAGGTGTACCTGTGGATTCATTTCAAGGCCTATCTTCAAACTCAGTGCCTCTTTGCTTGACATCATGGGAAAATCAAAGAAATCAGCCAAGACCTCAGAAAAAAAATGGTTGACCTCCACAGGTCTGGTTCATCATTGGGAGCCATTTCCAAACGCCTGAAGGTACCACGTTCATCTGTACAAACAATAGTACGCAAGTATAAACTCCATGGGACCACGCAGCCGTCATACTGCTCAGCAAGGAGACGCGTTCTGTCTCCTTGAGATGAACGTACTTTGGTGCGAAAAGTGCAAATCAATCCCAGAACAACAGCAAAGGACCTTGTGAAGATGCTGGAGGAAACAGATACAAAAGTATCTATATCCACAGTAAA